>NW_026047138.1:818824-959751 GCF_023864275.1 Schistocerca cancellata
TTTGGAAATAAAATGCTACGTTCTAAGGCGAACTTGAAAGAACAATCTTTAAAACACTATAAAGAGAGAGTACATACCAATAGAATATCAACTTACCATCCTCTTGTTCCCGCCCCCCCCCCCCCCCTTGCCACTCTTGCGGACATCATTATGCTGGTGGTGCGTCATTTCCACCAAAAGCACAGTTGATGGGCAAATAAAAATTGCTGCCTTGTAATGTGAACACCCTGCTGTCAGAAAGCAAAGATTTACTACACTTTGGAAATAAAATGCTACGTTCTAAGGCGAAATTGAAAAAACAATCTTTAAAACACTATAATAAGACAGTACATACCAATAGAATAACAACTTGTCATCTTCTTGTTCCCGGCCCCCCCCCCCCCCCTCGTTGCCACTCTTGCGGTCATCATGCTGCTGGTGGTGCATCATTTCCACCAAAAGCCCAGTTGATGGGCAAATAAAAATTGCAGCCTTGTAATGTGAACAACCTGCTGTGAGAAAGCAAAGATTTACTACACTTTGGAAATAAAATGCTACGTTCTAAAGCGAACTTGAAAGAACAATCTTTAAAACACTATAAAGACACAGTACATACCAATAGAATAACAACTTGTCATCTTCTTGTTTCCGCCCCCCCCCCCCCCTCGTTTCCACTCTTGCGGTCATCATGCTGCTGGTGGTGCATCATTTCCACCAAAAGCCCAGTTGATGGGCAAATAAAAATTGCAGCCTTGTAATGTGAACACCCTGCTGTGAGAAAGCAAAGATTTACTACACTTTGGAAGTAAAATGCTACGTTCTAAAGCGAACTTGAAAGAACAATCTTTAAAACACTATAAAGACACAGTACATAGCAATAGAATATCAACTTACCATCCTCTTGTTCCCGCCCCCCCCCCCCCCCTCGTTGCCACTCTTGCGGACATCATGCTGCTGGTGGTGCGTCATTTCCACCAAAAGCCTAGTTGATGGGCAAATAAAAATTGCAGCCTTGTAATGTGAACACACTGCTGTGAGAAAGCAAAAATTTACTACACTTTGGTAATAAAATGCTACGTTCTAAGGCGAACTTGAAAGAGCAATCTTTAAAACACTATAAAGAGACAGTACATACCAATAGAATAATAACTTGTAATCCTCTTGTTCCCACCCCCACCCCCCCCCCCACCCCTCTTGTTACCACTCTTGCGGACATCATGCTGCTGGAGGTGCATCATTTCCACCAAAAGCCCAGTTGATGGGCAAATAAAAATTGCAGCCTTGTAATGTGAACACCCTGCTGTGAGAAAGCAAAGATTTACTACACTTTGGAAATAAAATGCTACGTTCTAAGGCGAACTTGAATGAACAATCTTTAAAACACTATAAAGAGACAGTACATACCAATAGAATATCAACTTACCATCCTCTTGTTCCCGCCCCCCCCCCCCCTTTGCCACTCTTGCGGACATCATGATGCTGGTGGTGCGTCATTTCCACCAAAAGCCCAGTTGATGGGCAAATAAAAATTGCAGCCTTGTAATGTGAACACCCTGCTGTGAGAAAGCAAAGATTTACTACACTTTGGAAATAAAATGCTACGTTCTAAGGCGAACTTGAAAGAACAATCTTTAAAACACTATAAAGAGAGAGTACATACCAATAGAATATCAACTTACCATCCTCTTGTTCCCGCCCCCCCCCCCCCCCCTTGCCACTCTTGCGGACATCATGATGCTGGTGGTGCGTCATTTCCAACAAAAGCACAGTTGATGGGCAAATAAAAATTGCAGCCTTGTAATGTGAACACCCTGCTGTCAGAAAGCAAAGATTTACTACACTTTGGAAATAAAATGCTACGTTCTAAGGCGAACTTGAAAGAACAATCTTTAAAACACTATAAAGAGACAGTACATACCAATAGAATAATAACTTGTCATCTTCTTGTTCCCGCCCCCCCCCCCCCCCCCCCCTTGTTGCCACTCTTGCGGTCATCATGCTGCTGGTGGTGCATCATTTCCACCAAAAGTCCAGTTGATGGGCAAATAAAAATTGCAGCCATGTAATGTGAACACCCTGCTGTGAGAAAGCAAAGATTTACTACACTTTGGAAATAAAATGCTACGTTCTAAGGCGAACTTGAAAGAACAATCTTTAAAACACTATAAAGAGACAGTACATACCAATAGAATAACAACTTGTCGTCTTCTTGTTCTTGACCCCATCCCTCGTTGCCACTCTTGCGGTCAACATGCTGCTGGTGGTGCATCATTACCACCAAAAACCCAGTTGATGGGCAAATAAAATTTGCAGCCTTTTAATGTGAACACCCTGCAGTGAGAAAGCAAAGATTTACTACACTTTGGAAATAAAATGCTACGTTCTAAGGCGAAATTGAAAAAACAATCTTTAAAACACTATAATAAGACAGTACATACCAATAGAATAACAACTTGTCATCTTCTTGTTCCCGGCCCCCCCCCCTCGTTTCCAATCTTGCGGACATCATGCTGCTGGTGGTGCGTCATTTCCACCAAAAGCCCAGTTGATGGGCAAATAAAAATTGCAGCCTTGTAATGTGAACACCCTGCTGTGAGAAAGCAAAGATTTACTACACTTTGGAAATAAAATGCTACGTTCTAAGGCAAACTTGAAAGAACCATCTTTAAAACACTATAAAGAGACAGTACACACCAATAGAATATCAACTTACCATCCTCTTGTTCCCGCCCCCCCCCCCCCCCCCTCGTTACCACTCATGCGGACATCATGCTGCTGGTGGTGCGTCATTTCCACCAAAAGCCTAGTTGATGGGCAAATAAAATTTGCAGCCTTCTAATGTAAACACACTGCTGTGAGAAAGCAAAAATTTATTACACTTTGGAAATAAAATGCTACGTTCTAAGGCGAACTTGAAAGAACAATCTTTTAAACACTATAAAGAGACAGTACATACCAATAGAATAATATCTTGTAATCCTCTTGTTCCCAACCCCCCCCCACCCCCTTGTTGCCACTCTTGCGGACATCATGCTGCTGGTGGTGCATCATTTCCACCAAAAGCCCAGTTGATGAGCAAATAAAAATTGCAGCCTTGTAATGTGAACACCCTGCTGTCAGAAAGCAAAGATTTACTACACTTTGGAAATAAAATGCTACGTTCTAAGGCGAACTTGAAAGAACAATCTTTAAAACACTATAAAGAGACAGTACATACCAATAGAATATCAACTTACCATCCTCTTGTTCCCGCCCCCCCCCCCCCCTTTGCCACTCTTGCGGACATCATGATGCTGGTGGTGCGTCATTTCCACCAAAAGCCCAGTTGATGGGCAAATAAACATTGCAGCCTTGTAATGTGAACACCCTGCTGTGAGAAAGCAAAGATTTACTACACTTTGGAAATAAAATGCTACGTTCTAAGGCGAACTTGAAAGAACAATCTTTAAAACACTATAAAGAGACAGTACATACCAATAAATAATAACTTGTCATCTTCTTGTTCCCGCCCCCCCGCCCCCTCGTTGTCACTCTTGTGGTCATCATGCTGCTGGTGGTGCATCATTTCCACCAAAAGCTCAGTTGATGGGCAAATAAAATTTGCAGCCTTGTAATGTGAACACCCAGCTGTGAGAAAGCAAAGATTTACTACACTTTGGAAATAAAATGCCACGTTCTAAGGCGAACTTGAAAGAACAATCTTTAAAACACTATAAAGAGACAGTACATACAATAGAATAACAACTTGTCATCTTCTTGTTCCCGCCCCCCGCCCCCCCCTCGTTGCCAATCTTGCGGTCATCATGATGCTGGTGGTGCGTCATTTCCACCAAAAGCCCAGTTGATGGGCAAATAAAAATTGCAGCCTTGTAATGTGAACACCCTGCTGTGAGAGTGCAAAGACTAACTACACTTTGGAAATAAAATGCTACGTTCTAAGATGTACTTGAATGAACAATCTTTGAAACACAATAAAGAGACTGTACATACCAATAGGATAACAACTTGTCGTCCTCCCGTTCCTTGGCCTTCCAACCCCCCTCCTCCCCCCTCCCGCTGCGTACCAATCTTGTGGACATCATGCTGCTGGTGGTGCGTCATTTCCACCAAAAGCCCAGTTGATGGGCAAGTAAAAATTGCAGCCTTCTAATGTGAACACCCTGCTGTGAGAAAGCAAAGATGTACAACACTTTTAAAATAAAATGCTACGTTCTAAGGCAAACTTGAAACAACAATCTTTAAAATACTATAAAGAGACAGTACATACCAATAGAATAACAACTTGTCATCTTCTTGTTTTTGGCCCCCCCCCCCCCCCCCCCCCCCCCTCGTTGCCACTCTTGCGGTCAACATGCTGCTGGTGGTGCATCATTTCCACCAAAAACCCAGTTGATGGGCGAATAAAATTTGCAGCCTTGTAATGTGAACACCCAGCTGTGAGAAAGCAAAGATTTACTACACTTTGGAAATAAAGTGCCACGTTCTAAGGCGAACTTGAAAGAACAATCTTTAAAACACTATAAAGAGACAGTACATACAATAGAATAACAACTTGTCATCTTCTTGTTCCCGCCCCCCGCCCCCCCCTCGTTGCCAATCTTGCGGTCATCATGATGCTGGTGGTGCGTCATTTCCACCAAAAGCCAAGTTGATGGGCAAATAAAAATTGCAGCCTTGTAATGTGAACACCCTGCTGTGAGAGTGCAAAGACTAACTACACTTTGGAAATAAAATGCTACGTTCTAAGATGTACTTGAATGAACAATCTTTGAAACACAATAAAGAGACTGTACATACCAATAGGATAACAACTTGTCGTCCTCCCGTTCCTTGGCCTTCCAACCCCCCTCCTCCCCCCTCCCGCTGCGTACCAATCTTGTGGACATCATGCTGCTGGTGGTGCGTCATTTCCACCAAAAGCCCAGTTGATGGGCAAATAAAAATTGCAGCCTTGTAATGTGAACACCCTGCAGTGAGAAAGCAAAGATTTACTACACTTTGGAAATAAAATGCTACGTTCTAAAGCGAACTTGAAAGAACAATCTTTAAAACACTATAAAGACACAGTACATACCAATAGAATAACAACTTGTCATCTTCTTGTTTCCGCCCCCCCCCCCCCCCCTCGTTTCCACTCTTGCGGTCATCATGCTGCTGGTGGTGCATCATTTCCACCAAAAGCCCAGTTGATGGGCAAATAAAAATTGCAGCCTTGTAATGTGAACACCCTGCAGTGAGAAAGCAAAGATTTACTACACTTTGGAAATAAAATGCTACGTTCTAAAGCGAACTTGAAAGAACAATCTTTAAAACACTATAAAGACACAGTACATACCAATAGAATAACAACTTGTCATCTTCTTGTTCCCGCCCCCCCCCCCCCTCCTCGTTGCCACTCTTGCGGACATCATGTTGCTGGTGGTGCATCATTTCCACCAAAAGCCCAGTTGATGGGCAAATAAAAATTGCAGCCTTGTAATGTGAACACCCTGCTGTGAGAAAGCAAAGATTTACTACACTTTGGTAATAAAATGCTACGTTCTAAGGCGAACTTGAAAGAACAATCTTTAAAACACTATAAAGAGACAGTACATACCAATAGAATAATAACTTGTAATCCTCTTGTTCCCACCCCCCCCCCCCCCTTGTTGCCACTCTTGCGGACATCATGCTGCTGGAGGTGCATCATTTCCACCAAAAGCCCAGTTGATGGGCAAATAAAAATTGCAGCCTTGTAATGTGAACACCCTGCTGTGAGAAAGCAAAGATTTACTACACTTTGGAAATAAAATGCTACGTTCTAAGGCGAACTTGAAAGAACAATCTTTAAAACACTATAAAGAGACAGTACATACCAATAGAATATCAACTTACCATCCTCTTGTTCCCGCCCCCCCCCCCCCCTTTGCCACTCTTGCGGACATCATGATGCTGGTGGTGCGTCATTTCCACCAAAAGCCCAGTTGATGGGCAAATAAAAATTGCAGCCTTGTAATGTGAACACCCTGCTGTGAGAAAGCAAAGATTTACTACACTTTGGAAATAAAATGCTACGTTCTAAGGCGAACTTGAAAGAACAATCTTTAAAACACTATAAAGAGAGAGTACATACCAATAGAATATCAACTTACCATCCTCTTGTTCCCGCCCCCCCCCCCCCCCCCCCCTTGCCACTCTTGCGGACATCATGATGCTGGTGGTGCGTCATTTCCACCAAAAGCACAGTTGATGGGCAAATAAAAATTGCTGCCTTGTAATGTGAACACCCTGCTGTCAGAAAGCAAAGATTTACTACACTTTGGAAATAAAATGCTACGTTCTAAGGCGAAATTGAAAAAACAATCTTTAAAACACTATAATAAGACAGTACATACCAATAGAATAACAACTTGTCATCTTCTTGTTCCCGGCCCCCCCCCCCCCCCTCGTTGCCACTCTTGCGGTCATCATGCTGCTGGTGGTGCATCATTTCCACCAAAAGCCCAGTTGATGGGCAAATAAAAATTGCAGCCTTGTAATGTGAACAACCTGCTGTGAGAAAGCAAAGATTTACTACACTTTGGAAATAAAATGCTACGTTCTAAAGCGAACTTGAAAGAACAATCTTTAAAACACTATAAAGACACAGTACATACCAATAGAATAACAACTTGTCATCTTCTTGTTTCCGCCCCCCCCCCCCCCTCGTTTCCACTCTTGCGGTCATCATGCTGCTGGTGGTGCATCATTTCCACCAAAAGCCCAGTTGATGGGCAAATAAAAATTGCAGCCTTGTAATGTGAACACCCTGCTGTGAGAAAGCAAAGATTTACTACACTTTGGAAGTAAAATGCTACGTTCTAAAGCGAACTTGAAAGAACAATCTTTAAAACACTATAAAGACACAGTACATAGCAATAGAATATCAACTTACCATCCTCTTGTTCCCGCCCCCCCCCCCCCCCTCGTTGCCACTCTTGCGGACATCATGCTGCTGGTGGTGCGTCATTTCCACCAAAAGCCTAGTTGATGGGCAAATAAAAATTGCAGCCTTGTAATGTGAACACACTGCTGTGAGAAAGCAAAAATTTACTACACTTTGGTAATAAAATGCTACGTTCTAAGGCGAACTTGAAAGAGCAATCTTTAAAACACTATAAAGAGACAGTACATACCAATAGAATAATAACTTGTAATCCTCTTGTTCCCACCCCCACCCCCCCCCCCACCCCTCTTGTTACCACTCTTGCGGACATCATGCTGCTGGAGGTGCATCATTTCCACCAAAAGCCCAGTTGATGGGCAAATAAAAATTGCAGCCTTGTAATGTGAACACCCTGCTGTGAGAAAGCAAAGATTTACTACACTTTGGAAATAAAATGCTACGTTCTAAGGCGAACTTGAATGAACAATCTTTAAAACACTATAAAGAGACAGTACATACCAATAGAATATCAACTTACCATCCTCTTGTTCCCGCCCCCCCCCCCCCCTTTGCCACTCTTGCGGACATCATGATGCTGGTGGTGCGTCATTTCCACCAAAAGCCCAGTTGATGGGCAAATAAAAATTGCAGCCTTGTAATGTGAACACCCTGCTGTGAGAAAGCAAAGATTTACTACACTTTGGAAATAAAATGCTACGTTCTAAGGCGAACTTGAAAGAACAATCTTTAAAACACTATAAAGAGAGAGTACATACCAATAGAATATCAACTTACCATCCTCTTGTTCCCGCCCCCCCCCCCCCCCCCCTTGCCACTCTTGCGGACATCATGATGCTGGTGGTGCGTCATTTCCAACAAAAGCACAGTTGATGGGCAAATAAAAATTGCAGCCTTGTAATGTGAACACCCTGCTGTCAGAAAGCAAAGATTTACTACACTTTGGAAATAAAATGCTACGTTCTAAGGCGAACTTGAAAGAACAATCTTTAAAACACTATAAAGAGACAGTACATACCAATAGAATAATAACTTGTCATCTTCTTGTTCCCGCCCCCCCCCCCCCCCTTGTTGCCACTCTTGCGGTCATCATGCTGCTGGTGGTGCATCATTTCCACCAAAAGTCCAGTTGATGGGCAAATAAAAATTGCAGCCATGTAATGTGAACACCCTGCTGTGAGAAAGCAAAGATTTACTACACTTTGGAAATAAAATGCTACGTTCTAAGGCGAACTTGAAAGAACAATCTTTAAAACACTATAAAGAGACAGTACATACCAATAGAATAACAACTTGTCGTCTTCTTGTTCTTGACCCCATCCCTCGTTGCCACTCTTGCGGTCAACATGCTGCTGGTGGTGCATCATTTCCACCAAAAACCCAGTTGATGGGCAAATAAAATTTGCAGCCTTTTAATGTGAACACCCTGCAGTGAGAAAGCAAAGATTTACTACACTTTGGAAATAAAATGCTACGTTCTAAGGCGAAATTGAAAAAACAATCTTTAAAACACTATAATAAGACAGTACATACCAATAGAATAACAACTTGTCATCTTCTTGTTCCCGGCCCCCCCCCCTCGTTTCCAATCTTGCGGACATCATGCTGCTGGTGGTGCGTCATTTCCACCAAAAGCCCAGTTGATGGGCAAATAAAAATTGCAGCCTTGTAATGTGAACACCCTGCTGTGAGAAAGCAAAGATTTACTACACTTTGGAAATAAAATGCTACGTTCTAAGGCAAACTTGAAAGAACCATCTTTAAAACACTATAAAGAGACAGTACACACCAATAGAATATCAACTTACCATCCTCTTGTTCCCGCCCCCCCCCCCCCCCCCTCGTTACCACTCATGCGGACATCATGCTGCTGGTGGTGCGTCATTTCCACCAAAAGCCTAGTTGATGGGCAAATAAAATTTGCAGCCTTCTAATGTAAACACACTGCTGTGAGAAAGCAAAAATTTATTACACTTTGGAAATAAAATGCTACGTTCTAAGGCGAACTTGAAAGAACAATCTTTTAAACACTATAAAGAGACAGTACATACCAATAGAATAATATCTTGTAATCCTCTTGTTCCCAACCCCCCCCCACCCCCTTGTTGCCACTCTTGCGGACATCATGCTGCTGGTGGTGCATCATTTCCACCAAAAGCCCAGTTGATGAGCAAATAAAAATTGCAGCCTTGTAATGTGAACACCCTGCTGTCAGAAAGCAAAGATTTACTACACTTTGGAAATAAAATGCTACGTTCTAAGGCGAACTTGAAAGAACAATCTTTAAAACACTATAAAGAGACAGTACATACCAATAGAATATCAACTTACCATCCTCTTGTTCCCGCCCCCCCCCCCCCCCCTCTTTGCCACTCTTGCGGACATCATGATGCTGGTGGTGCGTCATTTCCACCAAAAGCCCAGTTGATGGGCAAATAAACATTGCAGCCTTGTAATGTGAACACCCTGCTGTGAGAAAGCAAAGATTTACTACACTTTGGAAATAAAATGCTACGTTCTAAGGCGAACTTGAAAGAACAATCTTTAAAACACTATAAAGAGACAGTACATACCAATAAATAATAACTTGTCATCTTCTTGTTCCCGCCCCCCCCGCCCCCTCGTTGTCACTCTTGCGGTCATCATGCTGCTGGTGGTGCATCATTTCCACCAAAAGCTCAGTTGATGGGCAAATAAAATTTGCAGCCTTGTAATGTGAACACCCAGCTGTGAGAAAGCAAAGATTTACTACACTTTGGAAATAAAATGCCACGTTCTAAGGCGAACTTGAAAGAACAATCTTTAAAACACTATAAAGAGACAGTACATACAATAGAATAACAACTTGTCATCTTCTTGTTCCCGCCCCCCGCCCCCCCCTCGTTGCCAATCTTGCGGTCATCATGATGCTGGTGGTGCGTCATTTCCACCAAAAGCCCAGTTGATGGGCAAATAAAAATTGCAGCCTTGTAATGTGAACACCCTGCTGTGAGAGTGCAAAGACTAACTACACTTTGGAAATAAAATGCTACGTTCTAAGATGTACTTGAATGAACAATCTTTGAAACACAATAAAGAGACTGTACATACCAATAGGATAACAACTTGTCGTCCTCCCGTTCCTTGGCCTTCCAACCCCCCTCCTCCCCCCTCCCGCTGCGTACCAATCTTGTGGACATCATGCTGCTGGTGGTGCGTCATTTCCACCAAAAGCCCAGTTGATGGGCAAGTAAAAATTGCAGCCTTCTAATGTGAACACCCTGCTGTGAGAAAGCAAAGATGTACAACACTTTTAAAATAAAATGCTACGTTCTAAGGCAAACTTGAAACAACAATCTTTAAAATACTATAAAGAGACAGTACATACCAATAGAATAACAACTTGTCATCTTCTTGTTTTTGGCCCCCCCCCCCCCCCCCCCCTCGTTGCCACTCTTGCGGTCAACATGCTGCTGGTGGTGCATCATTTCCACCAAAAACCCAGTTGATGGGCGAATAAAATTTGCAGCCTTGTAATGTGAACACCCAGCTGTGAGAAAGCAAAGATTTACTACACTTTGGAAATAAAGTGCCACGTTCTAAGGCGAACTTGAAAGAACAATCTTTAAAACACTATAAAGAGACAGTACATACAATAGAATAACAACTTGTCATCTTCTTGTTCCCGCCCCCCGCCCCCCCCTCGTTGCCAATCTTGCGGTCATCATGATGCTGGTGGTGCGTCATTTCCACCAAAAGCCCAGTTGATGGGCAAATAAAAATTGCAGCCTTGTAATGTGAACACCCTGCTGTGAGAGTGCAAAGACTAACTACACTTTGGAAATAAAATGCTACGTTCTAAGATGTACTTGAATGAACAATCTTTGAAACACAATAAAGAGACTGTACATACCAATAGGATAACAACTTGTCGTCCTCCCGTTCCTAGGCCTTCCAACCCCCCTCCTCCCCCCTCCCGCTGCGTACCAATCTTGTGGACATCATGCTGCTGGTGGTGCGTCATTTCCACCAAAAGCCCAGTTGATGGGCAAATAAAAATTGCAGCCTTGTAATGTGAACACCCTGCTGTGAGAAAGCAAAGATTCACTACACTTTGGAAATAAAATGCTACGTTCTAAGGCGAACTTGAAAGAACAATCTTTAAAACACTATAAAGAGACAGTACATACCAATAGAATAACAACTTGTCATCTTCTTGTTCCCGCCCCCCCCCCCCCCCCCCCTTCCTCGTTGCCACTCTTTCGGTCTTTCGGACATCATGCTGCTGGTGGTGCATCATTTCCACCAAAAGCCCAGTTGATGGGCAACTTAAAAATTGCAGCCTTGTAATGTGAACACCCTGCTGTGAGAAAGCAAAGATGTACTACACTTTTAAAATAAAATGCTACGTTCTAAGGCGAACTTGAAACAATAATCTTTAAAATACTATAACGAGACAGTACATACCAATAGAATAACAACTTGTCATCTTCTTGTTCCCGCCCCCCCCCCCCCTCCCCTCGGTCCCACTCTTGCGGACATCATGCTGCTGGTGGTGCGTCATTTCCACCAAAAGCCCAGTTGATGGGCAAGTAAAAATTGCAGCCTTGTAATGTGAACACCCTGCTGTGAGAAAGCAAAGATTTACTACACTTTGGAAATAAAATGCTACGTTCTAAGGCGAACTTGAAAGAACAATCTTTAAAACACTATAAAGAGACAGTACATACCAAAAGAATAACAACTTGTCATCTTCTTGTTCCCGCCCCCCCCCCCCCCCCCCCTCGTTGCCACTCTTGCGGACATCATGTTGCTGGTGGTGCATCATTTCCACCAAAAGCCCAGTTGATGGGCAAATAAAAATTGCAGATTTGTAATGTGAACACCCTGCTGTGAGAAAGCAAAGATTTACTACACTTTGGAAATAAAATGCTACGTTCTAAGGCAAACTTGAAACAACAATCTTTAAAACACTATAAAGAGACAGTACATACCAATAGAATAACAACTTGTCATCTTCTTGTTCCCGGCCCCCCACACCCCTCGTTGCCACTCTTGCGGTCATCATGCTGCTGGTGGTGCATCATTTCCACCAAAAGCCCAGTTGATGGGCAAATAAAAATTGCAGCCTTGTAATGTGAACACCCTGCTGTGAGAAAGCAAAGATTTACTACACTTTGGAAATAAAATGCTACGTTCTAAGGCGAACTTGAAAGAACAATCTTTAAAACACTATAAAGAGACAGTACATACCAGCAGAATATCAACTTACCATCCTCTTGTTCCCGCCCCCCCCCCCCTTTGCCACTCTTGCGGACATCATGATGCTGGTGGTGCGTCATTTCCACCAAAAGCCCAGTTGATGGGCAAATAAAAATTGCAGCCTTGTAATGTGAACACCCTGCTGTGAGAAAGCAAAGATTTACTACACTTTGGAAATAAAATGCTACGTTCTAAGGCGAACTTGAAAGAACAATCTTTAAAACACTATAAAGAGAGAGTACATACCAATAGAATATCAACTTACCATCCTCTTGTTCCCGCCCCCCCCCCCCCCCTTGCCACTCATGCGGACATCATGATGCTGGTGGTGCGTCATTTCCACCAAAAGCACAGTTGATGGGCAAATAAAAATTGCAGCCTTGTAATGTGAACACCCTGCTGTCAGAAAGCAAAGATTTACTACACTTTGGAAATAAAATGCTACGTTCTAATGCGAAATTGAAAAAACAATCTTTAAAACACTATAATAAGACAGTACATACCAATAGAATAACAACTTGTCATCTTCTTGTTCCCGCCCCCCCTCCCCCCTCGTTGCCACTCTTGCGGTCATCATGCTGCTGGTGGTGCATCATTTCCACCAAAAGCCCAGTTGATGGGCAAATAAAAATTGCAGCCTTGTAATGTGAACAACCTGCTGTGAGAAAGCAAAGATTTACTACACTTTGGAAATAAAATGCTACGTTCTAAAGCGAACTTGAAAGAACAATCTTTAAAACACTATAAAGACACAGTACATACCAATAGAATAACAACTTGTCATATTCTTGTTTCCGCCCCCCCCCCCCCCCCCCCTCGTTCACACTCTTGCGGTCATCATGCTGCTGGTGGTGCATCATTTCCACCAAAAGCCCAGTTGATGGGCAAATAAAAATTGCAGCCTTGTAATGTGAACACCCTGCTGTGAGAAAGCAAAGATTTACTACACTTTGGAAATAAAATGCTACGTTCTAAGATGTACTTGAAAGAACAATCTTTAAAACACCATAAAGAGACTGTACATACCAATAGGATGACAACTTGTCGTCCTCTCGTTCCTTGGCCCTCCAACCCCCCCCCCCCCCACCCCTCCCGCACCGTACCAATCTTGTGGACATCATGCTGCTGGTGGTGCTTCATTTCCACCAAAAGCCCAGTTGATGGGCAAATAAAAATTGCAGCCTTGTAATGTGAACACCCTGCTGTGAGAAAGCAAAGATTTACTACACTTTGGAAATAAAATGCTACGTTCTAAGGCGAACTTGAAAGAACAATCTTTAATACACTATAAAGAGACAGTACATACCAATAGAATAACAACTTGTCATCTTCTTGTTCCCGGCCCCCCCCCCCCTCGTTTCCAATCTTGCGGACATCATGCTGCTGGTGGTGCGTCATTTCCACCAAAAGCCCAGTTGATGGGCAAATAAAAATTGCAGCCTTGTAATGTGAACACCCTGCTGTGAGAAAGCAAAGATTTACTACACTTTGGAAATAAAATGCTACGTTCTAAGATGTACTTGAAAGAACAATCTTTAAAACACCATAAAGAGACTGTACATACCAATAGGATGACAACTTGTCGTCCTCCCGTTCCTTGGCCCTCCAACCCCCCCCCCCCCCCCCCCTCCCGCACCGTACCTATCTTGTGGACATCATGCTGCTGGTGGTGCTTCATTTCCACCAAAAGCCCAGTTGATGGGCAAATGAAAATTGCAGCCTTGTAATGTGAACACCCTGCTGTGAGAAAGCAAAGATTTACTACACTTTGGAAATAAAATGCTACGTTCTAAGGCGAACTTGAAGGAACAATCTTTAAAACACTATAAAGAGACAGTACATACCAATAGAATAACAACTTGTCATCTTCTTGTTCCCGGCCGCCCCCCCCCCCCCTCGTTGCCACTGTTGCGGACATCATGTTGCTGGTGGTGCATCTTTTCCACCAAAAGCCCAATTGATGGGCAAATAAAAATTGCAGCCTTGTAATGTGAACACCCTGCTGTGAGAAAGCAAAGATTTACTACACTTTGGAAATAAAATGCTACGTTCTAAGGCAAACTTGAAAGAACCATCTTTAAAACACTATAAAGAGACAGTACACACCAATAGAATATCAACTTACCATCCTCTTGTTCCCGCCCCCCCCCCCCCCCCTCGTTGCCACTCATGCGGACATCATGCTGCTGGTGGTGCATCATTTCCACCAAAAGCCCAGTTGATGGGCAAATAAAAATTGCAGCCTTGTAATGTGAACACCCTGCTGTGAGAAAGCAAAGATTTACTACACTTTGGAAATAAAATGCTACGTTCTAAGGCGAACTTGAAAGAACAATCTTTAAAACACTATAAAGAGACAGTACATACCAATAGAATATCAACTTACCATCCTCTTGTTCCCGCCCCCCCCCCCCCCCCCTTTGCCACACTTGCGGACATCATGATGCTGGTGGTGCGCCATTTCCACCAAAAGCCCAGTTGATGGGCAAATAAAAATTGCAGCCTTGTAATGTGAACACCCTGCTGTGAGAAAGCAAAGATTTACTACACTTTGGAAATAAAATGCTACGTTCTAAGGCGAACTTGAAAGAACAATCTTTAAAACACTATAAAGAGACAGTACATACCAATAAATAATAACTTGTCATCTTCTTGTTCCCGCCCCCCCGCCCCCTCGTTGCCACTCTTGCGGTCATCATGCTGCTGGTGGTGCATCATTTCCACCAAAAGCCCAGTTGATGGGCAAATAAAATTTGCAGCCTTGTAATGTGAACACCCAGCTGTGAGAAAGCAAAGATTTACTACACTTTGGAAATAAAATGCCACGTTCTAAGGCGAACTTGAAAGAACAATCTTTAAAACACTATAAAGAGACAGTACATACAATAGAATAACAACTTGTCATCTTCTTGTTCCCGCCCCCCGCCCCCCCCTCGTTGCCAATCTTGCGGTCATCATGATGCTGGTGGTGCGTCATTTCCACCAAAAGCCCAGTTGATGGGCAAATAAAAATTGCAGCCTTGTAATGTGAACACCCTGCTGTGAGAGAGCAAAGACTAACTACACTTTGGAAATAAAATGCTACGTTCTAAGATGTACTTGAATGAACAATCTTTGAAACACAATAAAGAGACTGTACATACCAATAGGATAACAACTTGTCGTCCTCCCGTTCCTTGGCCTTCCAACCCCCCTCCTCCCCCCTCCCGCTGCGTACCAATCTTGTGGACATCATGCTGCTGGTGGTGCGTCATTTCCACCAAAAGCCCAGTTGATGGGCAAGTAAAAATTGCAGCCTTCTAATGTGAACACCCTGCTGTGAGAAAGCAAAGATGTACAACACTTTTAAAATAAAATGCTACGTTCTAAGGCGAACTTGAAAGAACAATCTTTAAAACACTATAAAGAGACAGTACATACCAATAGAATAGCAACTTGTCATCTTCTTGTTCCCGGCCCCCTCCCCCCTCGTTGCCACTCTTGCGGTCATCATGCTGCTGGTGGTGCATCATTTCCACCAAAAGCCCAGTTGATGGACAAATAAAAATTGCAGCCTTGTAATGTGAACACCCTGCTGTGAGAAAGCAAAGATTTACTACACTTTGGAAATAAAATGCTACGACCTAAGGCGAACTTGAAAGAACAATCTTTAAAACACTATAAAGAGACGGTACATACCAATAGAGTAACAACTTGTCATCTTCTTGTTCCCGGCCCCCCGCCCCCTCCTCGTTGCCACTCTTGAGGACATCATGCTGCTGGTGGTGCGTCATTTCCACCAAAAGCCCAGTTGATGGGCAAATAAAAATTGCAGCCTTGTAATGTGAACACCCTGCTGTGAGAAAGCAAAGATTCACTACACTTTGGAAATAAAATGCTACGTTCTAAGGCGAACTTGAAAGAACAATCTTTAAAACACTATAAAGAGACAGTACATACCAATAGAATAACAACTTGTCATCTTCTTGTTCCCGCCCCCCCCCCCCCCCCCCCCCCCCCCTCCGCGTTGCCACTCTTTCGGTCTTTCGGACATCATGCTGCTGGTGGTGCGTCATTTCCACCAAAAGCCCAGTTGATGGGCAAGTAAAAATTGCAGCCTTGTAATGTGAACACCCTGCTGTGAGAAAGCAAAGATTTACTACACTTTGGAAATAAAATGCTACGTTCTAAGGCGAACTTGAAAGAACAATCTTTAAAACACTATAAAGAGACAGTACATACCAAAAGAATAACAACTTGTCATCTTCTTGTTCCCGCCCCCCCCCCCCCCCCCCTCGTTGCCACTCTTGCGGACATCATGTTGCTGGTGGTGCATCATTTCCACCAAAAGCCCAGTTGATGGGCAAATAAAAATTGCAGATTTGTAATGTGAACACCCTGCTGTGAGAAAGCAAAGATTTACTACACTTTGGAAATAAAATGCTACGTTCTAAGGCAAACTTGAAACAACAATCTTTAAAACACTATAAAGAGACAGTACATACCAATAGAATAACAACTTGTCATCTTCTTGTTCCCGGCCCCCCACACCCCTCGTTGCCACTCTTGCGGTCATCATGCTGCTGGTGGTGCATCATTTCCACCAAAAGCCCAGTTGATGGGCAAATAAAAATTGCAGCCTTGTAATGTGAACACCCTGCTGTGAGAAAGCAAAGATTTACTACACTTTGGAAATAAAATGCTACGTTCTAAGGCGAACTAGAAAGAACAATCTTTAAAACACTATAAAGAAAAAGTACATACCAATAGAATAACAACTTGTCATCTTCCTGTTCCCGGCCCCCCCCCCACTCGTTCCCACTCTTGCGGACACCATGCTGCTGGTGGTGCGTCATTTCCACCAAAAGCCCAGTTGATGGGCAAATAAAAATTGCAGCCTTGTAATGTGAACACAAGGCTGTGAGAGAGCAAAGATTTACTACACTTTGGAAATAAAATGCTACGTTCTAAGGCGAACTTGAAAGAACAATCTATAAACACTATAAAGAGACAGTACATACCAATAGAAAAACAACTTGTCATCCTCTTGTTCCCGCCCCCCCCCCCCTCCCCCTCGTTACCACTCTTGCGGACATCATACTGCTGTTGGTGCGTCATTTCCACCAAAAGCCCAGTTGATGGGCAAATAAAAATTGCAACCTTGTAATGTGAACACCGTGCTGTGAGAAAGCAAAGATTTACTACACTTTGGAAATAAAATGCTACGTTCTAAGGCGAACTTGAAAGAACAATCTTTAACCACGATAACGAGACAGTACATACCAATAGAATAACAACTTGTCATCTTCTTGTCCCCGCCCCCCCCCCCTCGTTGCCTCTCTTGCGGACATCATGCTGCTTGTGGTGCATCATTTCCACCAAAAGCCCAGTTGATGGGCAAATAAAAATTGCAGCCTTGTAATGTGAACACCCTGCTGTGAGGAAGCAAAGATTTACTACACTTTGGAAATAAAATGCTACGTTCTAAGGCGAACTTGAAAGAACAATCTTTAAAACACTATAAAGAGACAGTACATACCAATAGAATAACAACTTGTCATCTTCTTGTTCCCGGCCCCCCCCCCCCCCTTGTTGCCACTGTTGCGGACATCATGTTGCTGGTGGTGCATCTTTTCCACCAAAAGCCCAATTGATGGGCAAATAAAAATTGCAGCCTTGTAATGTGAACACCCTGCTGTGAGAAAGCAAAGATTTACTACACTTTGGAAATAAAATGCTACGTTCTAAGGCAAACTTGAAAGAACAATCTTTAAAAGACTATAAAGAGACAGTACATTCCAATAGAATATCAACTTACCATCCTCTTGTTCCCGCCCCCCCCCCCCCCTCGTTGCCACTCTTGCGGACATCATGCTGCTGGTGGTGCGTCATTTCCACCAAAAGCCTAGTTGATGGGCAAATAAAAATTGCAGCCTTCTAATGTAAACACACTGCTGTGAGAAAGCAAAAATTTACTACACTTTGGTAATAAAATGCTACGTTCTAAGGCGAACTTGAAAGAACAATCTTTTAAACACTATAAAGAAACAGTACATACCAATAGAATAATAACTTGTCATCTTCTTGTTCCCGCCCCCCCCCCCCCCCCCCTCGTTGCCACTCTTGCGGTCATCATGCTGCTGGTGGTGCATCATTTCCACCAAAAGCCCCGTTGATGGGCAAATAAAAATTGCAGCATTGTAATGTGAACACGCTGCTGTGAGAAAGCAAAGATTTACTACACTTTGGAAATAAAATGCTACGTTCTAAGGCGAACCTGAAAGAACAATCTTTAAAACACTATAAAGAGACAGTACATACCAATAAAATAACAACTTGTCATCTTCTTGTTCTTGGCCCCCCCCCCCCCCTCGATGCCACTCTTGCGGTCAACATGCTGCTGGTGGTGCATCATTTCCACCAAAAACCCAGTTGATGGGCAAATAAAATTTGCAGCCTTGTAATGTGAACACCCTGCTGTGAGAAAGCAAAGACTTACTACACTTTGGAAATAAAATGCTACGTTCTAAGGCGAACTTGAAAAAACAATCTTTAAAACACTATAAAGAGACAGTAAATACCAATAGAATAACAACTTGTCATCTTCTTGTTCCCGCCCCCCCCCCCCCCCTCGTTGCCACTCATGCGGACATCATGCTGCTGGTGGTGCGTCATTTCCACCAAAAGAACAGTTGATGGGCAAATAAAAATTGCAGCCTTGTAATGTGAACACCCAGCTGTGAGAAAGCAAAGATTTACTACACTTTGGAAATAAAATGCCACGTTCTAAGGCGAACTTGAAAGAACAATCTTTAAAACACTATAAAGAGACAGTACATACAATAGAATAACTACTAGTCATCTTCTTGTTCCCGCCCCCGCCCCCCCCTCGTTGCCACTCTTGCGGTCATCATGATGCTGGTGGTGCGCCATTTCCACCAAAAGCCCAGTTGATGGGCAAATAAAAATTGCAACCTTGTAATGTGAACACCCTGCTGTGAGAGAGCAAAGACTTACTACACTTTGGAAATAAAATGCTACGTTCTAAGATGTACTTGAATGAACAATCTTTGAAACACCATAAACAGACTGTACATACCAATAGGATAACAACTTGTCGTCCTCCCGTTCCTTGGCCTTCCAACCCCCCTCCTCCCCCCTCCCGCTGCGTGCCAATCTTGTGGACATCATGCTGCTGGTGGTGCGTCATTTCCACCAAAAGTCCAGTTGATGGGCAAGTAAAAATTGCAGCCTTCTAATGTGAACACCCTGCTGTGAGAAAGCAAAGATGTACAACACTTTTAAAATAAAATGCTACTTTCTAAGGCAAACTTGAAACAACAATCTTTAAAATACTATAAAGAGACAGTACATACCAATAGAATAACAACTTGTCATCTTCTTGTTCCCGGCCCCAACCCCACTCGTTGCCACTCTTGTGGACATCATGCTGCTGGTGGTGCGTCATTTCCACCAAAAGCCCAGTTGATGGGCAAATAAAAATTGCAGCCTTGTAATGTGAACACCCTGCTGTGAGAAAGCAAAGATTTACTACACTTTGGAAATAAAATGCTACGTTCTAAGGCGAACTTGAAAGAACAATCTTTAAAACACTATAAAGAGACAGTACATACCAATAGAATAACAACTTGTCATCTTCTTGTTTCCGCCCCCCCCCCCCCCCCCCCACTTGTTACCACTCTTACGGTCATCATGCTGCTGGTGGTGCGTCATTTCCACCAAAAGCCCAGTTGATGGGCAAATAAAAATTGCAGCCTTGTAATGTGAACACCCTGCTGTGAGAAAGCAAAGATTTACTACACTTTGGAAATAAAATGCTACGTTCTAAGGCGAACTTGAAAGAACAATCTTCAAAACACTATAAAGAGACAGTACATAACAATAGAATAGCAACTTGTCATCTTCTTGTTCCCGGCCCCCTCCCCCTTCGTTGCCACTCTTGCGGTCATCATGCTGCTGGTGGTGCATCATTTCCACCAAAAGCCCAGTTGATGGGCAAATAAAAATTGCAGCCTTGTAATGTGAACACCCTGCTGTGAGAAAGCAAAGATTTACTACACTTTGGAAATAAAATGCTACGTCCTAAGGCGAACTTGAAAGAACAATCTTTAAAACACTATAAAGAGACAGTACATACCAATAGAGTAACAACTTGTCATCTTCTTGTTCCCGCCCCCCCCCCCCCCCCCCCCACCTTGTTGCCACTCTTGCGGTCATCATGCTGCTGGTGGTGCATCATTTCCACCAAAAGCCCAGTTGATGGGCAACTAAAAATTGCAGCCTTCTAATGTGAACACTCTGCTGTGAGAAAGCAAAGATGTACAACACTTTTAAAATAAAATGCTACGTTCTAAGGCAAACTTGAAACAACAATCTTTAAAATACTATAAAGAGACAGTACATACCAATAGAATAACAACTTGTCATCTTCTTGTTCCCGGCCCCAACCCCACTCGTTGCCACTCTTGTGGACATCATGCTGCTGGTGGTGCGTCATTTCCACCAAAAGCCCAGTTGATGGGCAAATAAAAATTGCAGCCTTGTAATGTGAACACCCTGCTGTGAGAAAGCAAAGATTTACTACACTTTGGAAATAAAATGCTACGTTCTAAGGCGAACTTGAAAGAACAATCTTTAAAACACTATAAAGAGACAGTACATACCAATAGAATAGCAACTTGTCATCTACTTGTTCCCGGCCCCCTCCCCCCTCGTTGCCACTCTTGCGGTCATCATGCTGCTGGTGGTGCATCATTTCCACCAAAAGCCCAGTTGATGGGCAAATAAAAATTGCAGCCTTGTAATGTGAACACCCTGCTGTGAGAAAGCAAAGATTTACTACACTTTGGAAATAAAATGCTACGTCCTAACGCGAACTTGAAAGAACAATCTTTAAAACACTATAAAGAGACAGTACATACCAATAGAGTAACAACTTGTCATCTTCTTGTTCCCGGCCCCCCCCCCCCCCCCCCCGCCCTCGTTGCCGCTCTTGCGGTCATCATGCTGCTGGTGGTGCATCATTTCCACCAAAAGCCCAGTTGATGGGCAAATAAAAATTGCAGCCTTGTAATGTGAACACCCTGCTGTGAGAAAGCAAAGATTTACTACACTTTCGAAATAAATTGCTACGTTCTAAAGCGAACTTGATAGATCAATCTTTAAAACACTATAAAGACGCAGTACATACCAATAGAATAACAACTTGTCATCTTCTTGTTCCCACCCCCCCCCCCCCCCCCTCGTTTCCACTCTTGCGGTCATCATGCTGCTGGTGGTGCGTCATTTCCACCAAAAGCCCAGTTGATGGGCAAATAAAAATTGCAGCCTTGTAATGTGAACACCCTGCTGTGAGAAAGCAAAGATTTACTACACTTTGGAAATAAAATGCTACGTTCTAAGGCAAACTTGAAAGAACAATCTTTAAAACACTATAAAGAGACAGTACATACCAAAAGAATAACAACTTGTCATCTTCTTGTTCCCGGCCCCCCCCCCCCCTCGTTGCCACTCTTGCGGACATCATGTTGCTGGTGGTGCATCATTTCCACCAAAAGCCCAGTTGATGGGCAAATAAAAATTGCAGATTAGAAATGTGAACACCCTGCTGTGAGAAAGCAAAGATTTACTACACTTTGGAAATAAAATGCTACGTTCTAAGGCAAACTTGAAACAACAATCTTTAAAACACTATAAAGAGACAGTACATACCAATAGAATAACAACTTGTCATCTTCTTGTTCCCGGCCCCCCACACCCCTCGTTGCCACTCTTGCGGTCATCATGCTGCTGGTGGTGCATCATTTCCACCAAAAGCCCAGTTGATGGGCAAATAAAAATTGCAGCCTTGTAATGTGAACACCCTGCTGTGAGAAAGCAAAGATTTACTACACTTTGGAAATAAAATGCTACGTTCTAAGGCGAACTAGAAAGAACAATCTTTAAAACACTATAAAGAAAAAGTACATACCAATAGAATAACAACTTGTCATCTTCCTGTTCCCGGCCCCCCCCCCACTCGTTCCCACTCTTGCGGACACCATGCTGCTGGTGGTGCGTCATTTCCACCAAAAGCCCAGTTGATGGCCAAATAAAAATTGCAGCCTTGTAATGTGAACACCCTGCTGTGAGAGAGCAAAGATTTACTACACTTTGGAAATAAAATGCTACGTTCTAAGGCGAACTTGAAAGAACAATCTATAAACACTATAAAGAGACAGTACATACCAATAGAAAAACAACTTGTCATCCTCTTGTTCCCGCCCCCCCCCCTCCCCCTCGTTACCACTCTTGCGGACATCATACTGCTGTTGGTGCGTCATTTCCACCAAAAGCCCAGTTGATGGGCAAATAAAAATTGCAACCTTGTAATGTGAACACCCTGCTGTGAGAAAGCAAAGATTTACTACACTTTGGAAATAAAATGCTACGTTCTAAGGCGAACTTGAAAGAACAATCTTTAACCACTATAACGAGACAGTACATACCAATAGAATAACAACTTGTCATCTTCTTGTCCCCGCCCCCCCCCCCCCCTCGTTGCCTCTCTTGCGGACATCATGCTGCTTGTGGTGCATCATTTCCACCAAAAGCCCAGTTGATGGGCAAATAAAAATTGCAGCCTTGTAATGTGAACACCCTGCTGTGAGAAAGCAAAGATTTACTACACTTTGGAAATAAAATGCTACGTTCTAAGGCGAACTTGAAAGAACAATCTTTAAAACACTATAAAGAGACAGTACATACCAATAGAATAACAACTTGTCATCTTCTTGTTCCCGGCCCCCCCCCCCCCCTCGTTGCCACTGTTGCGGACATCATGTTGCTGGTGGTGCATCTTTTCCACCAAAAGCCCAATTGATGGGCAAATAAAAATTGCAGCCTTGTAATGTGAACACCCTGCTGTGAGAAAGCAAAGATTTACTACACTTTGGAAATAAAATGCTACGTTCTAAGGCAAACTTGAAAGAACAATCTTTAAAAGACTATAAAGAGACAGTACATACCAATAGAATATCAACTTACCATCCTCTTGTTCCCGCCCCCCCCCCTCGTTGCCACTCTTGCGGACATCATGCTGCTGGTGGTGCGTCATTTCCACCAAAAGCCTAGTTGATGGGCAAATAAAAATTGCAGCCTTGTAATGTAAACACACTGCTGTGAGAAAGCAAAAATTTACTACACTTTGGTAATAAAATGCTACGTTCTAAGGCGAACTTGAAAGAACAATCTTTTAAACACTATAAAGAGACAGTACATACCAATAGAATAATAACTTGTCATCTTCTTGTTCCCGCCCCCCCCCCCCTCGTTGCCACTCTTGCGGTCATCATGCTGCTGGTGGTGCATCATTTCCACCAAAAGCCCCGTTGATGGGCAAATAAAAATTGCAGCCTTGTAATGTGAACACGCTGCTGTGAGAAAGCAAAGATTTACTACACTTTGGAAATAAAATGCTACGTTCTAAGGCGAACTTGAAAGAACAATCTTTAAAACACTATAAAGAGACAGTAAATACCAATAGAATAACAACTTGTCATCTTCTTGTTCCCGGCCCCCCCCCCCCCCTCGTTGCCACTCATGCGGACATCATGCTGCTGGTGGTGCGTCATTTCCACCAAAAGAACAGTTGATGGGCAAATAAATATTGCAGCCTTGTAATGTGAACACCCAGCTGTGAGAAAGCAAAGATTTACTACACTTTGGAAATAAAATGCCACGTTCTAAGGCGAACTTGAAAGAACAATCTTTAAAACACTATAAAGAGACAGTACATACAATAGAATAACAACTTGTCATCTTCTTGTTCCCGCCCCCGCCCCCCCCTCGTTGCCACTCTTGCGGTCATCATGATGCTGGTGGTGCGCCATTTCCACCAAAAGCCCAGTTGATGGGCAAATAAAAATTTCAGCCTTGTAATGTGAACACCCTGCTGTGAGAGAGCAAAGACTTACTACGCTTTGGAAATAAAATGCTACGTTCTAAGATGTACTTGAATGAACAATCTTTGAAACACCATAAACAGACTGTACATACAAATAGGATAACAACTTGTCGTCCTCCCGTTCCTTGGCCTTCCAACCCTCCTCCTCCCCCCTCCCGCTGCGTGCCAATCTTGTGGACATCATTCTGCTGGTGGTGCGTCATTTCCACCAAAAGTCCAGTTGATGGGCAAGTAAAAATTGCAGCCTTCTAATGTGAACACCCTGCTGTGAGAAAGCAAAGATGTACAACACTTTTAAAATAAAATGCTACGTTCTAAGGCAAACTTGAAACAACAATCTTTAAAATACTATAAAGAGACAGTACATACCAATAGAATAACAACTTGTCATCTTCTTGTTCCCGGCCCCAACCCCACTCGTTGCCACTCTTGTGGACATCATGCTGCTGGTGGTGCGTCATTTCCACCAAAAGCCCAGTTGATGGGCAAATAAAAATTGCAGCCTTGTAATGTGAACACCCTGCTGTGAGAAAGCAAAGATTTACTACACTTTGGAAATAAAATGCTACGTTCTAAGGCGAACTTGAAAGAACAATCTTTAAAACACTATGAAGAGACAGTACATACCAATAGTATAACAACTTGTCATCTTCTTGTTTCCGCCCCCCCCCCCCCCCCCACTTGTTACCACTCTTGCGGTCATCATGCTGCTGGTGGTGCGTCATTTCCACCAAAAGCCCAGTTGATGGGCAAATAAAAATTGCAGCCTTGTAATGTGAACACCCTGCTGTGAGAAAGCAAAGATTTACTACACTTTGGAAATAAAATGCTACGTTCTAAGGCGAACTTGAAAGAACAATCTTCAAAACACTATAAAGAGACAGTACATAACAATAGAATAGCAACTTGTCATCTTCTTGTTCCCGGCCCCCTGCCCCCTCGTTGCCACTCTTGCGGTCATCATGCTGCTGGTGGTGCATCATTTCCACCAAAAGCCCAGTTGATGGGCAAATAAAAATTGCAGCCTTGTAATGTGAACACCCTGCTGTGAGAAAGCAAAGATTTACTACACTTTGGAAATAAAATGCTACGTCCTAAGGCGAACTTGAAAGAACAATCTTTAAAACACTATAAAGAGACAGTACATACCAATAGAGTAACAACTTGTCATCTTCTTGTTCCCGGCCCCCCCCCCGCCCTCGTTGCCGCTCTTGCGGTCATCATGCTGCTGGTGGTGCATCATTTCCACCAAAAGCCCAGTTGATGGGCAAATAAAAATTGCAGCCTTGTAATGTGAACACCCTGCTGTGAGAAAGCAAAGATTTACTACACTTTCGAAATAAATTGCTACGTTCTAAAGCGAACTTGATAGATCAATCTCTAAAACACTATAAAGACGCAGTACATACCAATAGAATAACAACTTGTCATCTTCTTGTTCCCACACCCCCCCCCCCCCCCCCCCCTCGTTACCACTCTTGCGGTCATCATGCTGCTGGTGGTGCGTCATTTCCACCAAAAGCCCAGTTGATGGGCAAATAAAAATTGCAGCCTTGTAATGTGAACACCCTGCTGTCAGAAAGCAAAGATTTACTACACTTTGGAAATAAAATGCTACGTTCTAAGGCGAACTTGAAAGAACAATCTTTAATACACTATAAAGAGACAGTACATACCAATAGGATAACAACTTGTCGTCCTCCCGTTCCTTGGCCCTCCAACCCCCCTCCTCCCCCCTCCCGCTGCGTGCCAATCTTGTGGACATCATGCTGCTGGTGGTGCGTCATATCCACTAAAAGCCCAGTTGAAGGGCAAATAAAAATTGCAGCGTTCTAAAGTGAACACCCTGCTGTGAGAAAGCAAAGATTTACTACACTTTGGAAATAAATTGCTACGTTCTAAAGCGAACTTGAAAGAACAATCTTTAAAACACTATAAAGAGACAGTACATACCAATAGAATAACAACTTGTCATCTTCTTGTTCCCGCCCCCCCCCCCCCCCTCCTCGTTGCCACTCTTGCGGTCATCATGCTGCTGGTGGTGCATCATTTCCACCAAAAGCTCGGTTGATGGGCAAATAAGATTTGCAGCCTTGTAATGTGAACACCCTGCTGTGAGAAAGCAAAGATTTACTACACTTTGGAAATAAAATGCTACGTTCTAAGGCGAACTTGAAAGAACAATCTTTAAAACAGTATAAAGAGACAGTACATACAATAGAATAACAACTTGTCATCTTCTTGCTCCCGGCCCCCTCCCCCCTCGTTGCCACTCTTGCGGTCATCATGCTGCTGGTGGTGCATCATTTCCACCAAAAGCCCAGTTGATGGGCAAATAAAAATTGCAGCCTTGTAATGTGAACACCCTGCTGTAAGAAAGCAAAGATTTACTACACTTTGGAAATAAAATGCTACGTCCTAAGGCGAACTTGAAAGAACAATCTTTAAAACACTATAAAGAGACAGTACATACCAACAGAATAACAACTTATCATCTTCTTGTTCCCGGCCCCCCCCCCCCCCCTCGTTGCCACTCTTGCAGTCATCATGCTGCTGGTGGTGCATCATTTCCACCAAAAGCCCAGTTGATGGGCAAATAAAAATTGCAGCCTTGTAATGTGAACACCCTGCTGTGAGAAAGCAAAGATTTACTACACTTTGGAAATAAAATGCTACGTCCTAAGGCGAACTTGAAAGAACAATCTTTAAAACACTATAAAGAGACAGTACATACCAACAGAATAACAACTTACCATCCTCTTGTTCCCGCCCCCCCCCCCCCCCCCCCCCACCCTTGCCACTCTTGCGGAAATCATGATGCTGGTGGTGCGTCATTTCCACCAAAAGCCCAGTTGATGGGCAAATAAAAATTGCAGCCTTCTAATGTGAACACCCTGCTGTGAGAAAGCAAAGATGTACAACACTTTTAAAATAAAATGCTACGTTCTAAGGCAAACTTGAAACAACAATCTTTAAAATACTATAAAGAGACAGTACATACCAATAGAATAACAACTTGTCATCTTCTTGTTCCCGGCCCCTACCCCCCTCGTTGCCACTCTTGCGGACATCATGCTGCTGGTTGTGCGTCATTTCCACCAAAAGCCCAGTTGATGGGCAAATAAAAATTGCAGCCTTGTAATGTGAACACCCTGCTGTGAGAAAGCAAAGATTTACTACACTTTGGAAATAAAATGCTACGTCCTAAGGCGAACTTGAAAGAACAATCTTTAAAACACTATAAAGAGACAGTAAATACCAATAGAATAACAACTTGTCATCTTCTTGTTCCCGCCCCCCCCCCCCCCCTCCCTCGTTGCCACTCATGCGGACATCATGCTGCTGGTGGTGCGTCATTTCCACCAAAAGAACAGTTGATGGGCAAATAAAAATTGCAGCCTTGTAATGTGAACACCCAGCTGTGAGAAAGCAAAGATTTACTACACTTTGGAAATAAAATGCCACGTTCTAAGGCGAACTTGAAAGAACAATCTTTAAAACACTATAAAGAGACAGTACATACAATAGAATAACAACTTGTCATCTTCTTGTTCCCGCCCCCGCCCCCCCCTCGTTGCCACTCTTGCGGTCATCATGATGCTGGTGGTGCGCCATTTCCACCAAAAGCCCAGTTGATGGGCAAATAAAAATTGCAGCCTTGTAATGTGAACACCCTGCTGTGAGAGAGCAAAGACTTACTACACTTTGGAAATAAAATGCTACGTTCTAAGATGTACTTGAATGAACAATCTTTGAAACACCATAAACAGACTGTACATACCAATAGGATAACAACTTGTCGTCCTCCCGTTCCTTGGCCTTCCAACCCCCCTCCTCCCCCCTCCCGCTGCGTGCCAATCTTGTGGACATCATGCTGCTGGTGGTGCGTCATTTCCACCAAAAGTCCAGTTGATGGGCAAGTAAAAATTGCAGCCTTCTAATGTGAACACCCTGCTGTGAGAAAGCAAAGATGTACAACACTTTTAAAATAAAATGCTACGTTCTAAGGCAAACTTGAAACAACAATCTTTAAAATACTATAAAGAGACAGTACATACCAATAGAATAACAACTTGTCATCTTCTTGTTCCCGGCCCCAACCCCACTCGTTGCCACTCTTGTGGACATCATGCTGCTGGTGGTGCGTCATTTCCACCAAAAGCCCAGTTGATGGGCAAATAAAAATTGCAGCCTTGTAATGTGAACACCCTGCTGTGAGAAAGCAAAGATTTACTACACTTTGGAAATAAAATGCTACGTTCTAAGGCGAACTTGAAAGAACAATCTTTAAAACACTATGAAGAGACAGTACATACCAATAGAATAACAACTTGTCATCTTCTTGTTTCCGCCCCCCCCCCCCCCCCCACTTGTTACCACTCTTGCGGTCATCATGCTGCTGGTGGTGCGTCATTTCCACCAAAAGCCCAGTTGATGGGCAAATAAAAATTGCAGCCTTGTAATGTGAACACCCTGCTGTGAGAAAGCAAAGATTTACTACACTTTGGAAATAAAATGCTACGTTCTAAGGCGAACTTGAAAGAACAATCTTCAAAACACTATAAAGAGACAGTACATAACAATAGAATAGCAACTTGTCATCTTCTTGTTCCCGGCCCCCTCCCCCCTCGTTGCCACTCTTGCGGTCATCATGCTGCTGGTGGTGCATCATTTCCACCAAAAGCCCAGTTGATGGGCAAATAAAAATTGCAGCCTTGTAATGTGAACACCCTGCTGTGAGAAAGCAAAGATTTACTACACTTTGGAAATAAAATGCTACGTCCTAAGGCGAACTTGAAAGAACAATCTTTAAAACACTATAAAGAGACAGTACATACCAATAGAGTAACAACTTGTCATCTTCTTGTTCCCGCCCCCCCCCCCCCCCCCACCTTGTTGCCACTCTTGCGATCATCATGCTGCTGGTGGTGCATCATTTCCACCAAAAGCCCAGTTGATGGGCAACTAAAAATTGCAGCCTTCTAATGTGAACACTCTGCTGTGAGAAAGCAAAGATGTACAACACTTTTAAAATAAAATGCTACGTTCTAAGGCAAACTTGAAACAACAATCTTTAAAATACTATAAAGAGACAGTACATACCAATAGAATAGCAACTTGTCATCTTCTTGTTCCCGGCCCCCTCCCTCCTCGTTGCCACTCTTGCGGTCATCATGCTACTGGTGGTGCATCATTTCCACCAAAAGCCCAGTTGATGGGCAAATAAAAATTGCAGCCTTGTAATGTGAACACCCTGCTGTGAGAAAGCAAAGATTTACTACACTTTGGAAATAAAATGCTACGTCCTAACGCGTACATGAAAGAACAATCTTTAAAACACTATAAAGAGACAGTACATACCAATAGAGTAACAACTTGTCATCTTCTTGTTCCCGGCCCCCCCCCCCCCCCCCCGCCCTCGTTGCCGCTCTTGCGGTCATCATGCTGCTGGTGGTGCATCATTTCCACCAAAAGCCCAGTTGATGGGCAAATAAAAATTGCAGCGTTCTAATGGGAACACCCTGCTGTGAGAAAGCAAAGATTTACTACACTTTGGAAATAAAATGCTACGTTCTAAGGCGAACTTGAAAGAACAATCTTTAATACACTATAAAGAGACAGTACATACCAATAGGATAACAACTTGTCGTCCTCCCGTTCCTTGGCCCTCCGACCCCCCTCCTCCCCCCTCCCGCTTCGTGCCAATCTTGTGGACATCATGCTGCTGGTGGTGCGTCATATCCACTAAAAGCCCAGTTGATGGGCAAATAAAAATTGCAGCGTTCTAATGTGAACACCCTGCTGTGAGAAAGCAAAGATTTACTACACTTTGGAAATAAATTGCTACGTTCTAAAGCGAACTTGAAAGAACAATCTTTAAAACACTATAAAGAGACAGTACATACTAATAGAATAACAACTTGTCATCTTCTTGTTCCCACCCCCCCCCCCCCCTCGTTTCCACTCTTGCGGTCATCATGCTGCTGGTCGTGCGTCATTTCCACCAAAAGCCCAGCTGATGGGCAAATAAAAATTGCAGCCTTGTAATGTGAACACCCTGCTGTGAGAAAGCAAAGATTCACTACACTTTGGAAATAAAATGCTACGCTCTAAGGCAAACTTGAAAGAACAATCTTTAAAACACTATAAAGAGACAGTACATAACAATAGAATAACAACTTGTCATCTTCTTGTTCCCGCCCCCCCCCCCCCCCCCTCCTCGTTGCCACTCTTGCGGTCATCATGCTGCTGGTGGTGCATCATTTCCACCAAAAGCTCGGTTGATGGGCAAATAAGATTTGCAGCCTTGTAATGTGAACACCCTGCTGTGAGAAAGCAAAGATTTACTACACTTTGGAAATAAAATGCTACGTTCTAAGGCGAACTTGAAAAAACAATCTTTAAAACACTATAAAGAGACAGTACATACCAATAGAATAACAACTTGTCATCTTCTTGTTCCCGGCCCCCCCCTCTCGTTGCCACTCTTGCGGACATCATGCTGCTGGTAGTGCGTCATTTCCACCAAAAGAACAGTTAATGGGCAAATAAAAATTGCAGCCTTGTAATGTGAACACCCAGCTGTGAGAAAGCAAAGATTTACTACACTTTGGAAATAAAATGCTACGTTCTAAGGCGAACTTGAAAGAACAATCTTTAAAACACTATAAAGAGACAGTACATACAATAGAATAACAACTTGTCATCTCCTTGCTCCCGGCCCCCTCCCCCCTCGTTGCCACTCTTGCGGTCATCATGCTGCTGGTGGTGCATCATTTCCACCAAAAGCCCAGTTGATGGGCAAATAAAAATTGCAGCCTTGTAATGTGAACACCCTGCTGTAAGAAAGCAAAGATTTACTACACTTTGGAAATAAAATGCTACGTCCTAAGGCGAACTTGAAAGAACAATCTTTAAAACACTATAAAGAGACAGTACATACCAACAGAATAACAACTTATCATCTTCTTGTTCCCGGCCCCCCCCCCCCTCGTTGCCACTCTTGCAGTCATCATGCTGCTGGTGGTGCATCATTTCCACCAAAAGCCCAGTTGATGGGCAAATAAAAATTGCAGCCTTGTAATGTGAACACCCTGCTGTGAGAAAGCAAAGATTTACTACACTTTGGAAATAAAATGCTACATTGTAAGGCGAACTTGAAAGAACAATCTTTAAATCACTATAAAGAGACAGTACATACCAATAGAATATCAACTTACCATCCTCTTGTTCCCGCCCCCCCCCCCCACCCTTGCCACTCTTGCGGAAATCATGATGCTGGTGGTGCGTCATTTCCACCAAAAGCCCAGGTGATGGGCAAATAAAAATTGCAGCCTTCTAATGTGAACACCCTGCTGTGAGAAAGCAAAGATGTACAACACTTTTAAAATAAAATGCTACGTTCTAAGGCAAACTTGAAACAACAATCTTTAAAATACTATAAAGAGACAGTACATACCAATAGAATAACAACTTGTCATCTTCTTGTTCCCGGCCCCCCCCCCCTCGTTGCCACTCTTGCGTTCATCATGCTGCTGGTGGTGCATCATTTCCACCAAAAGCCCAGTTGATGGGCAAATAAAAATTGCAGCCTTGTAATGTGAAAACCCTGCTGTGAGAAAGGAAAGCTTTACTACACTTTGGAAATAAATTGCTACGTTCTAAAGCGAACTTGAGAGAACAATCTTTAAAACACTATAAGGACACAGTACATACCAATAGAATAGCAACTTTACATCTTCTTGTTCCCGGCCCCCTCCCCCCACGTTTCCACTCTTGCGGTCATCATGCTGCTGGTGGTGCGTCATTTCCACCAAAAGCCCAGTTGATGGGCAAATAAAAATAGCAGCCTTGTAATGTGAACACCCTGCTGTGAGAAAGCAAAGATTTACTACACTTTAGGAATAAAATGCTACGTTCTAAGGCGAACTTGAAAGAACAATCTTTAAAACACTATAAAGAGACAGTACATACCAATAGAATAACAACTTGTCAGCTTCTTGTTTCCGCCCCCCCCCCCCCTCCCTTGTTGCCACTCTTGCGGTCATCATGTTGCTGGTGGTGCGTCATTTCCACCAAAAGCCCAGTTGATGGGCAAATAAAAATTGCAGCCTTGTAATGTGAACACCCTGCTGTGAGAAAGCAAAGATTTACTACACTTTGGAAATAAAATGCTACGTTCTAAGGCGAACTTGAAAGAACAATCTTTAAAACACTATAAACAGACAGTACATACCAATAGGATAACAACTTGTCGTCCTCCCGTTCCTTGGCCCTCCAAACCCCCTCCTCCCCCCTCCCGCTGTGTGCCAATCTTGTGGACATCATGCTGCTGGTGGTGCGTCATTTCCACCAAAAGCCCAGTTGATTGGCAAATAAAAATTGCAGCCTTCTAATGTGAACACCCTGCTGTGAGAAAGCAAAGATGTACAACACTTTTAAAATAAAATGCTACATTCTAAGGCGAACTTGAAACAACAATCTTTAAAATACTATAAAAGACAGTACATACCAATAGAATAATAACTTGTCATCTTCTTGTTCCCGGCCCCAAATCCCCTCGTTGCCACTCTTGCGGACATCATGCTGCTGGTGGTGCGTCATTTCCACCAAAAGACCAGTTGATGGGCAAATAAAAATTGCAGCCTTGTAACGTGAACACCCTGCTGTGAGAAAGCAAAGATTTACTACACTTTGGAAATAAAATGCTACGTTCTAAGGCGAACTTGAAAGAACAATCTTTCAAACACTATAAAGAGACAGAACATACCAATAGAATAACAACTTGTCATCTTCTAGTTCCCACCCCTTCCCCTCCTCGTTGCCACTCATGCGGTCATCATGCTGATGGTGGTGCATCATTTCCACCAAAAGCCCAGTTGATGGGCAAATAAAAATAGCAACCTTGTAATGTGAACACCCTGCTGTGAGAAAGCAAAGATTTACTACACTTTGGAAATAAAATGCTACGTTCTAAGGCGAACTTGAAAGAACAATCTTTCAAACACTATAAAGAGACAGTACATACCAATAGAATATCAACTTACCATTTTCTTGTTCATGTCCCCCCCACCCTTGCCGCTCATGCGGACATCATGATGCTGGTGGTGCGTCATTTCCACCAAAAGCCCAGTTGATGGGCAAATAAAAATTGCAGCCTTGTAATGTGAACACCCTGCTGTCAGAAAGCAAAGATTTACTACACTTTGGAAATAAAATGCTACGTTCTAAGGCGAACTTGAAAGAACAATCTTTAAAACACTATAAAGAGGCAGTACATACCAATAGGATAACAACTTGTCGTCCTCCCGTTCCTTGGCCCTCCAACCCCCCTCCTCCCCCCTCCCGCTGTGTGCCAATCTTGTGGACATCATGCTGGTGGTGGTGCATTATTTCCACCAAAAGCCCAGTTGATTGGCAAATAAAAATTGCAGCCTTCTAATGTGAACACCCTGCTGTGAGAAAGCAAAGATGTACAACACTTTTAAAATAAAATGCTACGTTCTAAGGCAAACTTGAAACAACAATCTTTAAAACACTATAAAGAGACAGTACATACCAATAGAATAACAACTTGTCATCTTCTTGTTCCTGGCCCCCCCCCCCTCGTTGCCACTCTTGCGGACATTATGCTGCTGGTGGTGCATCATTTCCACCAAAAGCCCAGTTGATGGGCAAATAAAAATAGCAGCCTTGTAATGAGAACACCCTGCTGTGAGAAAGCAAAGACTTACTACACTTTGGAAATAAAATGCTACGTTCTAAGGCGAACTTGAAAGAACAATCTTTAAAACACTATAAAGAGACAGTACATACCAATAGAATAGCAACTTGTCATCTTCTTGTTCCCGGCCCCCTCCCCCCCTCGTTCCACTCTTGCGGTCATCATGCTGCTGGTGGTGCATCATTTCCACCAAAAGCCCAGTTGATGGGCAAATAAAAATTGCAGCCTTGTAATGTGAACACCCTGCTGTGAGAAAGCAAAGATTTACTATATTTTGGAAATAAAATGCTACGTCCTAAGGCGAACTTGAAAGAACAATCTTTAAAACACTATAAAGAGACAGTACATACCAATAGAATAACAACTTGTCATCTTCTTGTTACCGGCCCACCCCCCCCTCGTTGCCACTCTTGCGGTCATCATGCTGCTGGTGGTGCATCATTTCCACCAAAAGCCCAGTTGATGGGCAAATAAAAATTGCAACCTTGTAATGTGAACACCCTGCTGTGAGAAAGCAAAGATTTACTACACTTTGGAAATAAATTGCTACGTTCTAAAGCAAACTTGAAAGAACAATCTTTAAAACACTATAAAGACACAGTACATACCAATAGAATAACAACATGTCATCTTCTTGTTCCCCCCCCCCCCCCCCTCGTTGCCACTCTTGCGGTCATCATGCTGCTGGTGGTGCATCATTTCCACCAAAAGCCCAATTGATGGGCAAATAAAAATTGCAGCCTTGTAATGTGAACACCCTGCTGTGAGAAAGCAAAGATTCACTACACTTTGGAAATAAAATGCTACGTTCTAAGGCGAACTTGAAAGAACAATCTTTAAAACACTATAAAGAGACAGTACATACCAATAGAATAACAACTTGTCATTTTCTTGTTCCCGCCCCCCCCCCCCCTCCTCGTTGCCACTCTTGCGGTCATCATGCGACTGGTGGTGCATCATTTCCACCAAAAGCCCAGTTGATGGGCAAATAAAAATTGCAGCCTTGTAATGTGAACACCCTGCTGTGAGAAAGCAAAGATTTACTACACTTTGGAAATAAAATGCTACGTTCTAAGGCGAACTTGAAAGAACAATCTTTCAAACACTATAAAGAGACAGTACATACCAATAGAATATCAACTTACCATCCTCTTGTTCCCACCCCCCCCCCCCCCCCCTTGACGCTCTTGCGGACATCATGATGCTGGTGGTGCGTCATTTCCACCAAAAGTCCAGTTGATGGGCAAATAAAAATTGCAGCCTTGTTATGTGAACACCCTGCTGTGAGAGAGCAAAGACTTACTACACTTTGGAAATAAAATGCTACGTTCTAAGATGTAATTGAAAGAACAATCTTTGAAACACCATAAAGAGACTGTACATACCAAGAGGATGACAACTTGTCGTCCTCCCGTTGCTTGGCCCTCCAACCCCCCTCCTCCCCCCTCCCGCTGCGTGCCAAACTTGTGGACATCATGCTGCTGGTGGTGCGTCATTTCCACCAAAAGCCCAGTTGATGGGCAAATAAAAATTGCAGCCTTCTAATGTGAACACCCTGCTGTGAGAAAGCAAAGATGTACAACACTTTTAAAATAAAATGCTACGTTCTAAGGCAAACTAGAAACAACAATCTTTAAAACACTATAAAGAGAGAGTACATACCAATAGAATAACAACTTGTCATCTTCTTGTTCCCGGCCCCAACCCCCCTCGTTGCCACTCTTGCGGTCATCATGCTGCTGGTGGTGCGTCATTTCCACCAAAAGACCAGTTGATGGGCAAATAAAAATTGCAGCCTTCTAATGTGAACACCCTGCTGTGAGAAAGCAAAGATTTACTACACTTTGGAAATAAAATGCTACGTTCTAAGGCGAACTTGAAAGAACAATCTTTAAAACACTATAAAGAGACAGTACATATCAATAGAATAGCAACTTGTCATCTTCTTGTTCCCGGCCCCCTCCCCCCTCGTTGCCACTCTTGCGGTCATCATGCTGCTGGTGGTGCATCATTTCCACCAAAAGCCCAGTTGATGGGCAAATAAAAATTGCAGCCTTGTAATGTGAACACCCTGCTGTGAGAAAGCAAAGATTTACCACACTTTGGAAATAAAATGCTAAGTCCTAAGGCGAACTTGAAAGAACAATCTTTAAAACACTATAAAGAGACAGTACATACCAATAGAATAACAACTTGTCATCTTCTTGTTCCCGCCCCCCCCCCTCGTTGCCACTCTTGCGGTCATCATGCTGCTGGTGGTGCATCATTTCCACCAAAAGCGCAGTTGATGGGCAAATAAAAATTGCAGCCTTGTAATGTGAACACCCTGCTGTGAGAAAGCAAAGATTTACTACACTTTGGAAATAAAATGCTACGTCCTAAGGCGAACTTGAAAGAACAATCTTTAAAACACTATAAAGAGAGAGTACATACCAATAGAATAACAACTTGTCATCTTCTTGTTCCCACCGCCCCCCCCCCCCCCCCTCGTTGCCACTCTTGCGGTCATCATGCTGCTGGTGGTGCATCATTTCCACCAAAAGCCCAGTTGATGGGCAAATAAAAATTGCAGCCTTGTAATGTGAACACCCTGCTGTGAGAAAGCAAAGATTTACTAAACTTTGGAAATAAAATGCTACGTTCTAAGGCGATCTTGAAAGAACAATCTTTAAAACACTATAAAGAGACAGTACATACCAATAGAATATCAACTTACCATCCTCTTGTTCCCCCCCCCCCCCACCCCCTTGCCGTTCTTGCGGACATCATGATGCTGGTGGTGCGTCATTTCCACCAAAAGCCCAGTTGATGGGCAAATAAAAATTGCAGCCTTCTAATGTGAACACCCTGCTGTGAGAAAGCAAAGATGTACAACACTTTTAAAATAAAATGCTACGTCCTAAGGCGAACTTGAAAGAACAATCTTTAAAACACTATAAAGAGACAGTACATACCAATAGAATAACAACTTGTCATCTTCTTGTTCCCACCCCCCCCCCCCCCCTCGTTGCCACTCTTGCGGTCATCATGCTGCTGGTGGTGCATCATTTCCACCAAAAGCCCAGTTGATGGGCAAATAAAAATTGCAGCCTTGTAATGTGAACACCCTGCTGTGAGAAAGCAAAGATTTACTAAACTTTGGAAATAAAATGCTACGTTCTAAGGCGATCTTGAAAGAACAATCTTTAAAACACTATAAAGAGACAGTACATACCAATAGAATATCAACTTACCATCCTCTTGTTCCCCCCCCCACCCCCTTGCCGTTCTTGCCGACATCATGCTGCTGGTGGTGCGTCATTCCAACCAAAAGCCCAGTTGATGGGCAAATAAAAATTGCAGCCTTGTAATGTGAACACCCTGCTGTGAGAAAGCAAAGATGTACTACACTTTGGAAATAAAATGCTACGTTCTAAGGCGAACTTGAAAGAACAATCTTTAAAACACTATAAAGAGACAGTACCTACCAATAGAATAACAACTTGTCATCTTCTTGTTTGAGGCCCCCCCCCCCCCTTGTTGCCACTCTTGCGGTCATCATGCTGCTGGTGGTGCGTCATTTCCACCAAAAGCCCAGTTGATGGGCAAATAAAAATTGCAGCCTTGTAATGTGAACACCCTGCTGTGAGAAAGCAAAGATTTACTACACTTTAGAAATAAATTGCTACGTTCTAAAGCGAACTTGAAAGAACAATCTTTAAAACATTATAAAGACACAGTACATACCAATAGAATAGCAACTTGTCATCTTCTTGTTCCCGGCCCCCTCCCCCCACGTTTCCACTCTTGCGGTCATCATGCTGCTGGTGGTGCGTCATTTCCACCAAAAGCCCAGTTGATGGGCAAATAAAAATTGCAGCCTTGTAATGAGAACACCCTGCTGTGAGAAAGCAAAGATTTACTACACTTTGGAAATAAAATGCTACGTTCTAAGGCGAACTTGAAAGAACAATCTTTAAAACACTATAAAGAGACAGTACATACCAATAGGATAACAACTTGTCGTCCTCCTGTTCCTTGGCCCTCCAACCCCCCTCCTCCCCCCTCCCGCTGTGTGCCAATCTTGTGGACATCATGCTGCTGGTGGTGCATCATTTCCACCAAAAGCCCAGTTGATGGGCAAATAAAAATTGCAGCCTTCTAATGTGAACACCCTGCTGTGAGAAAGCAAAGATGTACAACACTTTTAAAATAAAATGCTACATTCTAAGGCAAACTTGAAACAACAATCTTTAAAATACTATAAAGAGACAGTACATACCAATAGAATAACAACTTGTCATATTCTTGTTCCCGTCCCCAACCCCCCTCGTTGCCACTCTTGCGGACATCATGCTGCTGGTGGTGCGTCATTTCCACCAAAAGCCCAGTTGATGGGCAAATAAAAATTGCAGCCTTGTAATGTGAACACCCTGCTGTGAGAAAGCAAAGATTTACTACACTATGGAAATAAAATGCTACGTTCTAAGGCGATCTTGAAAGAACAATCTTTAAAACACTATAAAGAGACAGTACATACCAATAGAATAGCAACTTGTCATCTTCTTCTTCCCGGCCCCCTCCCCCCCTCGTTCCACTCTTGCGGTCATCATGCTGCTGGTGGTGCATCATTTCCACCAAAAGCCCAGTTGATGGGCAAATAAAAATTGCAGCCTTGTAATGTGAACACCCTGCTGTGAGAAAGCAAAGATTTACTACACTTTGGAAATAAAATGCTACGTCCTAAGGTGAACTTGAAAGAACAATCTTTAAAACACTATAAAGAGACAGTACATACCAATAGAATAACAACTTGTCATTTTCTTGTTACCGGCCCACCCCCCCCTCGTTGCCACTCTTGCGGTCATCATGCTGCTGGTGGTGCATCATTTCACCAAAAGCCCAGTTGATGGGCAAATTAAAATTGCAGCCTTGTAATGTGAACACCCTGCTGTGAGAAAGCAAAGATTTACTACACTTTGGAAATAAATTGCTACGTTCTAAAGCGAACTTGAAAGAACAATCTTTAAAACATTATAAAGACACAGTACATACCAATAGAATAGCAACTTGTCATCTTCTTGTTCCCGGCCCCCTCCCCCCACGTTTCCACTCTTGCGGTCATCATGCTGCTGGTGGTGCGTCATTTCCACCAAAAGCCCAGTTGATGGGCAAATAAAAATTGCAGCCTTGTAATGTGAATACCCTGCTGTCAGAAAGCAAAGATTTACTACACTTTGGAAATAAAATGCTACGTTCTAAGGCAAACTTGAAAGAACAATCTTTAAAACACTATAAAGGGACAGTACATACCAATAGGATAACAACTTGTCGTCCTCCCGTTCCTTGGCCCTCCAACCCCCGTTATCCCCCCTCCCGCTGTGTGCCAATCTTGTGGACATCATGCTGCTGGTGGTGCGTCATTTCCACCAAAAGCCCAGTTGATGGGCAAATAAAAATTGCAGCCTTCTAATGTGAACACCCTGCTGTGAGAAAGCAAAGATGTACAACAATTTTAAAATAAAAAGCTAAGTTCTAAGGCGAACTTGAAAGAACAATCTTTAAAACACTATAAAGAAACAGTACATACCAATAGAATAACGACTTGTCATCTTCTTGTTCCTGCCCCCCCCCCTTGTTGCCACTCTTGCGGACATTATGCTGCTGGTGGTGCATCATTTCCACCAAAAGCCCAGTTGATGGGCAAATAAAAATTGCAGCCTTGTAATGTGAACACCCTGCTGTGAGAAAGCAAAGATTTACTACACTTTGGAAATAAAATGCTACGTTCTAAGGTGAACTTGAAAGAACAATCTTTAAAACACTATAAAGAGACAGAACATACCAATAGAATAACAACTTGTCATCTTCTGGTTCCCGCCCCCCCCCCCCCCCCTCCTCGTTGCCACTCTTGCGGTCATCATGCTGCTGGTGGTGCATCATTTCCACCAAAAGCCCAGTTGATGGGCAAATAAAAATTGCAGCCTTGTAATGTGAACACCCTGCTGTGAGAAAGCAAAGATTTACTACACTTTGGAAATAAAATGCTACGTTCTAAGGCGAACTTGAAAGAACAATCTTTAAAACACTATAAAGAGACAGTACATACCAATAGAATATCAACTTACCATTTTCTTGTTCCCGCCCCCCCCCCCCCCCCCCCTTGCCGCTCATGCGGACATCATGATGCTGGTGGTGCGTCATTTCCACCAAAAGCCCAGTTGATGGGCAAATAAAAATTGCAGCCTTGTAATGAGAACACCCTGCTGTCAGAAAGCAAAGATTTACTACACTTTGGAAATAAAATGCTACGTTCTAAGGCGAACTTGAAAGAACAATCTTTAAAACACTATAAAGAGTCAGTACATACCAATAGGATAACAACTTGTCGTCCTCCTGTTCCTTGGCCCTCCAACCCCCCTCCTCCCCCCTCCCGCTGTGTGCCAATCTTGTGGACATCATGCTGCTGGTGGTGCGTCATTTCCACCAAAAGCCCAGTTGATGGGCAAATAAAAATTGCAGCATTGTAATGTGAACACCCTGCTGTGAGAAAGTAAAGATTTACTACACTATGGAAATAAAATGTTACGTTCTAAGGCGAACTTGAAAGAACAATCTTTAAAACACTATAACGAGACAGTACATACCAATAGAATAACAACTTGTCATCTTCTTGTTCCTGTCCCCCCCCCCCCTCGTTGCCACTCTTGCGGACATTATGCTGCTGGTGGTGCATCATTTCCACCAAAAGCCCAGTTGATGGGCAAATAAAAATTGCAGCCTTGTAATGTGAACACCCTGCTGTGAGAAAGCAAAGATTTACTACACTTTGGAAATAAAATGCTACGTTCTAAGGCGAACTTGAAAGAACAATCTTTAAAACACTATAAAGAGACAGTACATACCAATAGAATAGCAACTTGTCATCTTCTTGTTCCCGGCCCCCTCCCCCTCTCGTTCCACTCTTGCGGTCATCATGCTGCTGGTGGTGCACCATTTCCACCAAAAGCCCAGTTGATGGGCAAATAAAAATTGCAGCCTTGTAATGTGAACACCCTGCTGTGGGAAAGCAAAGATTTACTACACTTTGGAAATAAAATGCTACGTTCTAAGGCGAACTTGAAAGAACAATCTTTAAAACACTATAAAGAGACAGCACATACCAATAGAATAACAACTTGTCATCTTCTTGTTACCGGCCCACCCCCCCCTCGTTGCCACTCTTGCGGTCATCATGCTGCTGGTGGTGCATCATTTCCACCAAAAGCCCAGTTGATGGGCAAATAAAAATTGCAGCCTTGAAATGTGAACACCCTGCTGTGAGAAAGCAATGATTTACTACACTTTGGAAATAAATTGCTACGTTCTAAAGCGAACTTGAAATAGAATAATAGAATAACAACTTGTCATCTTCTTGTTCCCACCCCCCCCCCCTCCACCCTCGTTTACACTCTTGCGGTCATCATGCTGCTGGTGGTGCGTCATTTCCACAAAAAGCCCAGTTGATGGGCAAATAAAAATTGCAGCCTTGTAATGTGAACACCCTGCTGTGAGAAAGCAAAGATTCACTACACTTTGGAAATAAAATGCTACGTTCTAAGGCGAACTTGAAAGAACAGTCTTTAAAACACTATAAAGAGACAGTACATACCAATTGAATAACAAATAGTCATCTTCTTGTTCCCGCCCCCCCCCCCCTTCCTCGTTGCCACTCTTGCGGTCATCATGCTGCTGGTGGTGCATCATTTCCACCAAAAGCCCAGTTGATGGGCAAATAAAAATTGCAGCCTTGTAATGTGAACACCCTGCTGTGAGAAAGCAAAGATTTACTACACTTTGGAAATAAAGTGCTACGTTCTAAGGCGAACTTGAAAGAACAATCTTTAAAACACTATAAAGAGACAGTACATACCAATAGAATAACAACTTGTCATCTTCTTGTTTCCGCCCCCCCCCCCCCTTGTTGCCACTCTTGAGGTCATCATTCTAATGGTGGTGCGTCATTTCCACCAAAAGCCCAGTTGTTGGGCAAATAAAAATTGCAGCCTTGTAATGTGAACACCCTGCTGTGAGAAAGCAAAGATGTACAACACTTTTAAAATAAAATGCTACATTCTAAGGCAAACTTGAAACAACAATCTTTAAAATACTATAAAGAGACAGTACATACCAATAGAATAACAACTTGTAATCTTCTTGTTGCTGCCCCCCCCCCCCCCCCCCCTCGTTGCCACTCTTGCGTACATTATGCTGCTGGTGGTGCATCATTTCCACAAAAAAGCCCAGTTGATGGGCAAATAAAAATTGCAGCCTAGTAATGTGAACACCCAGCTGTGAGAAAGCAAAGATTTACTACACTTTGGAAATAAAATGCTACGTTCTAAGGCGAACTTGAAAGAACAATCTTTAAAACACTATAAAGAGACAGTACATACCAATAGGATAACAACTTGTCGTCCTCCTGTTCCTTGGCCCTCCAACCCCCCTCCTCCCCCCTCCCGCTGTGTGCCAATCTTGTGGACATCATGCTGCTGGTGGTGCATCATTTCCACCAAAAGCCCAGTTGATGGGCAAATAAAAATTGCAGCCTTCTAATGTGAACACCCTGCTGTGAGAAAGCAAAGATGTACAACACTTTTAAAATAAAATGCTACATTCTAAGGCAAACTTGAAACAACAATCTTTAAAATACTATAAAGAGACAGTACATACCAATAGAATAACAACTTGTCATATTCTTGTTCCCGTCCCCAACCCCCCTCGTTGCCACTCTTGCGGACATCATGCTGCTGGTGGTGCGTCATTTCCACCAAAAGCCCAGTTGATGGGCAAATAAAAATTGCAGCCTTGTAATGTGAACACCCTGCTGTGAGAAAGCAAAGATTTACTACACTATGGAAATAAAATGCTACGTTCTAAGGCGATCTTGAAAGAACAATCTTTAAAACACTATAAAGAGACAGTACATACCAATAGAATAGCAACTTGTCATCTTCTTCTTCCCGGCCCCCTCCCCCCCTCGTTCCACTCTTGCGGTCATCATGCTGCTGGTGGTGCATCATTTCCACCAAAAGCCCAGTTGATGGGCAAATAAAAATTGCAGCCTTGTAATGTGAACACCCTGCTGTGAGAAAGCAAAGATTTACTACACTTTGGAAATAAAATGCTACGTCCTAAGGTGAACTTGAAAGAACAATCTTTAAAACACTATAAAGAGACAGTACATACCAATAGAATAACAACTTGTCATTTTCTTGTTACCGGCCCACCCCCCCCTCGTTGCCACTCTTGCGGTCATCATGCTGCTGGTGGTGCATCATTTCACCAAAAGCCCAGTTGATGGGCAAATTAAAATTGCAGCCTTGTAATGTGAACACCCTGCTGTGAGAAAGCAAGGATTTACTACACTTTGGAAATAAAATGCTACGTTCTAAGGCGAACTTGAAAGAACAATCTTTAAAACACTATAAAGAGACAGTACATACCAATAGAATATCAACTTACCATTTTCTTGTTCCCGCCCCCCCCCCCCCCCCCCCCCTTGCCGCTCATGCGGACATCATGATGCTGGTGGTGCGTCATTTCCACCAAAAGCCCAGTTGATGGGCAAATAAAAATTGCAGCCTTGTAATGAGAACACCCTGCTGTCAGAAAGCAAAGATTTACTACACTTTGGAAATAAAATGCTACGTTCTAAGGCGAACTTGAAAGAACAATCTTTAAAACACTATAAAGAGTCAGTACATACCAATAGGATAACAACTTGTCGTCCTCCTGTTCCTTGGCCCTCCAACCCCCCTCCTCCCCCCTCCCGCTGTGTGCCAATCTTGTGGACATCATGCTGCTGGTGGTGCGTCATTTCCACCAAAAGCCCAGTTGATGGGCAAATAAAAATTGCAGCATTGTAATGTGAACACCCTGCTGTGAGAAAGTAAAGATTTACTACACTATGGAAATAAAATGTTACGTTCTAAGGCGAACTTGAAAGAACAATCTTTAAAACACTATAACGAGACAGTACATACCAATAGAATAACAACTTGTCATCTTCTTGTTCCTGTCCCCCCCCCCCCTCGTTGCCACTCTTGCGGACATTATGCTGCTGGTGGTGCATCATTTCCACCAAAAGCCCAGTTGATGGGCAAATAAAAATTGCAGCCTTGTAATGTGAACACCCTGCTGTGAGAAAGCAAAGATTTACTACACTTTGGAAATAAAATGCAACGTTCTAAGGCGAACTTGAAAGAACAATCTTTAAAACACTATAAAGAGACAGTACATACCAATAGAATAGCAACTTGTCATCTTCTTGTTCCCGGCCCCCTCCCCCTCTCGTTCCACTCTTGCGGTCATCATGCTGCTGGTGGTGCACCATTTCCACCAAAAGCCCAGTTGATGGGCAAATAAAAATTGCAGCCTTGTAATGTGAACACCCTGCTGTGGGAAAGCAAAGATTTACTACACTTTGGAAATAAAATGCTACGTTCTAAGGCGAACTTGAAAGAACAATCTTTAAAACACTATAAAGAGACAGCACATACCAATAGAATAACAACTTGTCATCTTCTTGTTACCGGCCCACCCCCCCCCTCGTTGCCACTCTTGCGGTCATCATGCTGCTGGTGGTGCATCATTTCCACCAAAAGCCCAGTTGATGGGCAAATAAAAATTGCAGCCTTGAAATGTGAACACCCTGCTGTGAGAAAGCAATGATTTACTACACTTTGGAAATAAATTGCTACGTTCTAAAGCGAACTTGAAATAGAATAATAGAATAACAACTTGTCATCTTCTTGTTCCCACCCCCCCCCCCTCCACCCTCGTTTACACTCTTGCGGTCATCATGCTGCTGGTGGTGCGTCATTTCCACAAAAAGCCCAGTTGATGGGCAAATAAAAATTGCAGCCTTGTAATGTGAACACCCTGCTGTGAGAAAGCAAAGATTCACTACACTTTGGAAATAAAATGCTACGTTCTAAGGCGAACTTGAAAGAACAGTCTTTAAAACACTATAAAGAGACAGTACATACCAATTGAATAACAAATAGTCATCTTCTTGTTCCCGCCCCCCCCCCCCCTTCCTCGTTGCCACTCTTGCGGTCATCATGCTGCTGGTGGTGCATCATTTCCACCAAAAGCCCAGTTGATGGGCAAATAAAAATTGCAGCCTTGTAATGTGAACACCCTGCTGTGAGAAAGCAAAGATTTACTACACTTTGGAAATAAAGTGCTACGTTCTAAGGCGAACTTGAAAGAACAATCTTTAAAACACTATAAAGAGACAGTACATACCAATAGAATAACAACTTGTCATCTTCTTGTTTCCGCCCCCCCCCCCTTGTTGCCACTCTTGAGGTCATCATTCTAATGGTGGTGCGTCATTTCCACCAAAAGCCCAGTTGTTGGGCAAATAAAAATTGCAGCCTTGTAATGTGAACACCCTGCTGTGAGAAAGCAAAGATGTACAACACTTTTAAAATAAAATGCTACATTCTAAGGCAAACTTGAAACAACAATCTTTAAAATACTATAAAGAGACAGTACATACCAATAGAATAACAACTTGTAATCTTCTTGTTGCTGCCCCCCCCCCCCCCCCTCGTTGCCACTCTTGCGTACATTATGCTGCTGGTGGTGCATCATTTCCACAAAAAAGCCCAGTTGATGGGCAAATAAAAATTGCAGCCTAGTAATGTGAACACCCAGCTGTGAGAAAGCAAAGATTTACTACACTTTGGAAATAAAATGCTACGTTCTAAGGCGAACTTGAAAGAACAATCTTTAAAACACTATAAAGAGACAGTACATACCAATAGGATAACAACTTGTCGTCCTCCTGTTCCTTGGCCCTCCAACCCCCCTCCTCCCCCCTCCCGCTGTGTGCCAATCTTGTGGACATCATGCTGCTGGTGGTGCATCATTTCCACCAAAAGCCCAGTTGATGGGCAAATAAAAATTGCAGCCTTCTAATGTGAACACCCTGCTGTGAGAAAGCAAAGATGTACAACACTTTTAAAATAAAATGCTACATTCTAAGGCAAACTTGAAACAACAATCTTTAAAATACTATAAAGAGACAGTACATACCAATAGAATAACAACTTGTCATATTCTTGTTCCCGTCCCCAACCCCCCTCGTTGCCACTCTTGCGGACATCATGCTGCTGGTGGTGCGTCATTTCCACCAAAAGCCCAGTTGATGGGCAAATAAAAATTGCAGCCTTGTAATGTGAACACCCTGCTGTGAGAAAGCAAAGATTTACTACACTATGGAAATAAAATGCTACGTTCTAAGGCGATCTTGAAAGAACAATCTTTAAAACACTATAAAGAGACAGTACATACCAATAGAATAGCAACTTGTCATCTTCTTCTTCCCGGCCCCCTCCCCCCCTCGTTCCACTCTTGCGGTCATCATGCTGCTGGTGGTGCATCATTTCCACCAAAAGCCCAGTTGATGGGCAAATAAAAATTGCAGCCTTGTAATGTGAACACCCTGCTGTGAGAAAGCAAAGATTTACTACACTTTGGAAATAAAATGCTACGTCCTAAGGTGAACTTGAAAGAACAATCTTTAAAACACTATAAAGAGACAGTACATACCAATAGAATAACAACTTGTCATTTTCTTGTTACCGGCCCACACCCCCTCGTTGCCATTCTTGCGGTCATCATGCTGCTGGTGGTGCATCATTTCACCAAAAGCCCAGTTGATGGGCAAATTAAAATTGCAGCCTTGTAATGTGAACACCCTGCTGTGAGAAAGCAAAGATTTACTACACTTTGGAAATAAATTGCTACGTTCTAAAGCGAACTTGAAAGAACAATCTTTAAAACATTATAAAGACACAGTACATACCAATAGAATAGCAACTTGTCATCTTCTTGTTCCCGGCCCCCTCCCCCCACGTTTCCACTCTTGCGGTCATCATGCTGCTGGTGGTGCGTCATTTCCACCAAAAGCCCAGTTGATGGGCAAATAAAAATTGCAGCCTTGTAATGTGAATACCCTGCTGTCAGAAAGCAAAGATTTACTACACTTTGGAAATAAAATGCTACGTTCTAAGGCAAACTTGAAAGAACAATCTTTAACACACTATAAAGGGACAGTACATACCAATAGGATAACAACTTGTCGTCCTCCCGTTCCTTGGCCCTCCAACCCCCGTTATCCCCCCTCCCGCTGTGTGCCAATCTTGTGGACATCATGCTGCTGGTGGTGCGTCATTTCCACCAAAAGCCCAGTTGATGGGCAAATAAAAATTGCAGCCTTCTAATGTGAACACCCTGCTGTGAGAAAGCAAAGATGTACAACAATTTTAAAATAAAAAGCTAAGTTCTAAGGCGAACTTGAAAGAACAATCTTTAAAACACTATAAAGAAACAGTACATACCAATAGAATAACGACTTGTCATCTTCTTGTTCCTGCCCCCCCCCCTTGTTGCCACTCTTGCGGACATTATGCTGCTGGTGGTGCATCATTTCCACCAAAAGCCCAGTTGATGGGCAAATAAATATTGCAGCCTTGTAATGTGAACACCCTGCTGTGAGAAAGCAAAGATTTACTACACTTTGGAAATAAAATGCTACGTTCTAAGGTGAACTTGAAAGAACAATCTTTAAAACACTATAAAGAGACAGAACATACCAATAGAATAACAACTTGTCATCTTCTGGTTCCCGCCCCCCCCCCCCCCTTCTCGTTGCCACTCTTGCGGTCATCATGCTGCTGGTGGTGCATCATTTCCACCAAAAGCCCAGTTGATGGGCAAATAAAAATTGCAGCCTTGTAATGTGAACACCCTGCTGTGAGAAAGCAAAGATTTACTACACTTTGGAAATAAAATGCTACGTTCTAAGGCGAACTTGAAAGAACAATCTTTAAAACACTATAAAGAGACAGTACATACCAATAGAATATCAACTTACCATTTTCTTGTTCCCGCCCCCCCCCCCCCCCCCCCTTGCCGCTCATGCGGACATCATGATGCTGGTGGGGCGTCATTTCCACCAAAAGCCCAGTTGATGGGCAAATAAAAATTGCAGCCTTGTAATGAGAACACCCTGCTGTCAGAAAGCAAAGATTTACTACACTTTGGAAATAAAATGCTACGTTCTAAGGCGAACTTGAAAGAACAATCTTTAAAACACTATAAAGAGTCAGTACATACCAATAGGATAACAACTTGTCGTCCTCCTGTTCCTTGGCCCTCCAACCCCCCTCCTCCCCCCTCCCGCTGTGTGCCAATCTTGTGGACATCATGCTGCTGGTGGTGCGTCATTTCCACCAAAAGCCCAGTTGATGGGCAAATAAAAATTGCAGCATTGTAATGTGAACACCCTGCTGTGAGAAAGCAAAGATTTACTACACTATGGAAATAAAATGTTACGTTCTAAGGCGAACTTGAAAGAACAATCTTTAAAACACTATAACGAGACAGTACATACCAATAGAATAACAACTTGTCATCTTCTTGTTCCTGTCCCCCCCCCCTCGTTGCCACTCTTGCGGACATTATGCTGCTGGTGGTGCATCATTTCCACCAAAAGCCCAGTTGATGGGCAAATAAAAATTGCAGCCTTGTAATGTGAACACCCTGCTGTGAGAAAGCCAAGATTTACTACACTTTGGAAATAAAATGCTACGTTCTAAGGCGAACTTGAAAGAACAATCTTTAAAACACTATAAAGAGACAGTACATACCAATAGAATAGCAACTTGTCATCTTCTTGTTCCCGGCCCCCTCCCCCTCTCGTTCCACTCTTGCGGTCATCATGCTGCTGGTGGTGCACCATTTCCACCAAAAGCCCAGTTGATGGGCAAATAAAAATTGCAGCCTTGTAATGTGAACACCCTGCTGTGGGAAAGCAAAGATTTACTACACTTTGGAAATAAAATGCTACGTTCTAAGGCGAACTTGAAAGAACAATCTTTAAAACACTATAAAGAGACAGCACATACCAATAGAATAACAACTTGTCATCTTCTTGTTACCGGCCCACCCCCCCCTCGTTGCCACTCTTGCGGTCATCATGCTGCTGGTGGTGCATCATTTCCACCAAAAGCCCAGTTGATGGGCAAATAAAAATTGCAGCCTTGAAATGTGAACACCCTGCTGTGAGAAAGCAATGATTTACTACACTTTGGAAATAAATTGCTACGTTCTAAAGCGAACTTGAAATAGAATAATAGAATAACAACTTGTCATCTTCTTGTTCCCACCCCCCCCCCCCCTCCACCCTCGTTTCCACTCTTGCGGTCATCATGCTGCTGGTGGTGCGTCATTTCCACAAAAAGCCCAGTTGATGGGCAAATAAAAATTGCAGCCTTGTAATGTGAACACCCTGCTGTGAGAAAGCAAAGATTCACTACACTTTGGAAATAAAATGCTACGTTCTAAGGCGAACTTGAAAGAACAGTCTTTAAAACACTATAAAGAGACAGTACATACCAATTGAATAACAAATAGTCATCTTCTTGTTCCCGCCCCCCCCCCCCCCCTTCCTCGTTGCCACTCTTGCGGTCATCATGCTGCTGGTGGTGCATCATTTCCACCAAAAGCCCAGTTGATGGGCAAATAAAAATTGCAGCCTTGTAATGTGAACACCCTGCTGTGAGAAAGCAAAGATTTACTACACTTTGGAAATAAAGTGCTACGTTCTAAGGCGAACTTGAAAGAACAATCTTTAAAACACTATAAAGAGACAGTACATACCAATAGAATAACAACTTGTCATCTTCTTGTTTCCGCCCCCCCCCCCCCCCTTGTTGCCACTCTTGAGGTCATCATTCTAATGGTGGTGCGTCATTTCCACCAAAAGCCCAGTTGTTGGGCAAATAAAAATTGCAGCCTTGTAATGTGAACACCCTGCTGTGAGAAAGCAAAGATTTACTACACTATGGAAATAAAATGCTACGTTCTAAGGCGAACTTGAAAGAACAATATTTAAAACACTATAAAGAGACAGTACATACCAATAGAATAACAACTTGTAATCTTCTTGTTGCTGCCCCCCCCCCCCCCCCCTCGTTGCCACTCTTGCGTACATTATGCTGCTGGTGGTGCATCATTTCCACAAAAAAGCCCAGTTGATGGGCAAATAAAAATTGCAGCCTAGTAATGTGAACACCCAGCTGTGAGAAAGCAAAGATTTACTACACTTTGGAAATAAAATGCTACGTTCTAAGGCGAACTTGAAAGAACAATCTTTAAAACACTATAAAGAGACAGTACATACCAATAGAATAGCAACTTGTCATCTTCTTGTTCCCAGCCCCCTCCCCCCTCGTTGCCACTCTTGCGGTCATCATGCTGCTGGTGGTGCATCATTTCCACCAAAAGCCCAGATGATGGGCAAATAAAAATTGCATCCTTGTAATGTGAACACCTTGCTGTGAGAAAGCAAAGATTTACTACACTTTGGAAATAAATTGCTACGTTCTAAAGCGAAATTGAAAGAACAATCTTTAAAACACTATAAAGACACAATACATTCCAATAGAATAGCAACTTGTCATCTTCTTGTTCCCGGCCCCCTCCCCCCACGTTTCCACTCTTGCGGTCATCATGCTGCTGGTGGTGCGTCATTTCCACCAAAAGCCCAGTTGATGGGCAAATAAAAATTGCAGCCTTGTGATGTGAACACCCTGCTGTGAGAAAGCAAAGATTTACTACACTTTGGAAATAAAATGCTACGTTCTAAGGCGAACTTGAAAGAATAATCTTTAAAACACTATAAGGAGACACTACATACCTATAGAATAACAACTTGTCATCTTCTTGTTCCCCCCCCCCCCCCCCCCTCCTCGTAGCCACTCTTGCGGTCATCATGCTGCTGGTGGTGCATCATTTCCACCAAAAGCCCAGTTGATGGGCAAATAAAAATTGCAGCCTTGTAATAGGAACACCCTGCTGTGAGAAAGCAAAGATTTACTACACTTTGGAAATAAAATGTTTGGAAATAAAATGCTTCGTTCTAAGGCGAACTTGAAAGAACAATCTTTAAAACACTATAAAGAGACAGTACATACCAATAGAATATCAACTTACCATTTTCTTGTCCCCCCCCCCCCCCCCCTTGGCGCTCATGCGGACATCATGATGCTGGTGGTGCGTCATTTCCACCAAAAGCCCAGTTGATGGGCAAATAAAAATTGCAGCCTTGTAATGTGAACACCCTGCTGTGAGAAAGCAAAGATATACTACACATTGGAAATAAAATGCTACGTTCTAAGGCGAACTTGAAAGAACAATCTTTAAAACACTATAAAGAGGCACTACATACCAATAGAATAGCAACTTGTCATCTTCTTGTTCCCGGCCCCCTCCCCCCCTCGTTGCCACTCTTGCGGTCATCATGCTGCTTGTGGTGCATCATTTCCACCAAAAGCCCAGTTGATGGGCAAATAAAAATTGCAGCCTTGTAATGTGAACACCCTGCTGTGAGAAAGCAATGATTTACTACACTTTGGAAATAAAATGCTACGTCCTAAGGTGATCTTGAAAGAACAATCTTTAAAACACTATAAAGAGACAGTACATACCAATAGAATAACAACTTGTCATCTTCTTGTTCCCGGCCCACCCCCCCCTCGTTGCCACTCTTGCGGTCATCATGCTGCTGGTGGTGCATCATTTCCACCAAAAGCCCAGTTGATGGGCAAATAAAAATTGCAGCCTTGTAATGTGAACACCCTGCTGTGAGAAAGCAAAGATTTACTACACTTTGGAAATAAAATGCTACGTCCTAAGGTGATCTTGAAAGAACAGTCTTTAAAACACTATAAAGAGACAGTACATACCAATAGAATAACAACTTGTCATCTTCTTGTTTCCGCCCCCCCCCCCCCCCCCCCTTGTTGCCACTCTTGAGGTCATCATTCTAATGGTGGTGCGTCATTTCCACCAAAAGCCCAGTTGTTGGGCATATAAAAATTGCAGCCTTGTAATGTGAACACCCTGCTGTGAGAAAGCAAAGATTTACTACACTATGGAAATAAAATGCTACGTTCTAAGGCGAACTTGAAAGAACAATATTTAAAACACTATAAAGAGACAGTACATACCAATAGAATAACAACTTGTAATCTTCTTGTTGCTGCCCCCCCCCCCCCCCCTCGTTGCCACTCTTGCGGACATTATGCTGCTGGTGGTGCATCATTTCCACAAAAAAGCCCAGTTGATGGGCAAATAAAAATTGCAGCCTAGTAATGTGAGCACCCAGCTGTGAGAAAGCAGAGATTTACTACACTTTGGAAAAAAAAATCTACGTTCTAAGGCGAACTTGAAAGAACAATCTTTAAAACACTATAAAGAGACAGTACATACCAATAGAATAGCAACTTGTCATCTTCTTGTTCCCGGCCCCCTCCCCCCTCGTTTCCACTCTTGCGGTCATCATGCTGCTGGTGGTGCATCATTTCCACCAAAAGCCCAGATGATGGGCAAATAAAAATTGCATCCTTGTAATGTGAACACCTTGCTGTGAGAAAGCAAAGATTTACTACACTTTGGAAATAAATTGCTACGTTCTAAAGCGAAATTGAAAGAACAATCTTTAAAACACTATAAAGACACAATACATTCCAATAGAATAGCAACTTGTCATCTTCTTGTTCCCGGCCCCCTCCCCCCACGTTTCCACTCTTGCGGTCATCATGCTGCTGGTGGTGCGTCATTTCCACCAAAAGCCCAGTTGATGGGCAAATAAAAATTGCAGCCTTGTAATGTGAACACCCTGCTGTGAGAAAGCAAAGATTTACTACACTTTGGAAATAAAATGCTACGTTCTAAGGCGAACTTGAAAGAACAATCTTTAAAACACTATAAAGAGACAGTACATACCAATAGAATAATAACTTGTCATTTTCTTGTTCCCGCCCCCCCCCCCCCCCCACCCGTTTCCACTCTTGCGGTCATCATGCTGCTGCGGGTGCATTATTTCCACCAAAAGCCCAGTTTATGGGCAAATAAAAATTGCAGCCTTGTAATGTGAACACCCTGCTGTGAGAAAGCAAAGATTTACTACACTTTGGAAATAAAATGCTACGTTCGAAGGCGAACTTGAAAGAACAATCTTTAAAACATTGTAAAGAGACAGTACATACCAATAGAATAACAACTTGTCATCTTCTTGTTTCCGCCCCCCCCCCCTCCCCACCCCGTCGTTGCCACTCTTGCGGACATCATGCTGCTGGTGGTGCGTCATTTCCACCAAAAGCCCAGTTGATGGGCAAATAAAAATTGCAGCCTTGTAATGTGAACACCCTGCTGTGTTAAGCAAAGATGTACTACACTTTGGAAATAAAATGCTACGCTCAAAGGCGAACTTGTAAGAACAATCTTTAATATACTATAAAGAGACAGTACATACCAATAGAATATCAACTTACCATCCTCTTGTTCCCGCCCCCCCCCCCCCCTCCTCGTTGCCACTCTTGCGGTCATCATGCTGCTGGTGGTGAGTCATTTCCACCAAAAGCCCAGTTGATGGGCAAATAAAAATTGCAGCCTTGTAATGTGAACACCCTGCTGTGTTAAGCAAAGATGTACTACACTTTGGAAATAAAATGCTACGTTCTAAGGCGAACTTGTAAGAACAATCTTTAAAACACTATAAAGAGACAGTACATACCAATAGAATACCAACTTGTCATCTTCTTGTTCCCGCCCCCCCCCCCCCCCCCCCCCCACCCACCCGTTTCCACTCTTGCGGTCATCATGCTGCTGGGGGTGCATTATTTCCACCAAAAGCCCAGTTGATGGGCAAATAAAAATTGCAGCCTTGTAATGTGAACACCCTGCTGTGAGAAAGCAAAGATTTACTACACTTTGGAAATAAAATGCTACGTTCTAAGGCGAACTTGTAAGAACAATCTTTAAAACACTATAAAGAGACAGTACATACCAATAGAATACCAACTTGTCATCTTCTTGTTCCCGCCCCCCCCCCCCCCCTCCCACCCGTTTCCACTCTTGCGGTCATCATGCTGCTGGGGGTGCATTATTTCCATCAAAAGCCCAGTTGATGGGCAAATAAAAATTGCAGCCTTGTAATGTGAACACCCTGCTGTGAGAATGCAAAGATTTACTACACTTTGGAAATAAAATGCTACGTTCTAAGGCGAACTTGAAAGAACAATCTTTAAAACACTATAAAGAGACAGTACATACCAATAGAATACCAACTTGTCATCTTCTTGTTCCCGCCCCCCCCCCCCCCCCCCCACCCGTTTCCACTCTTGCGGTCATCATGCTGCTGGGGGTGCATTATTTCCACCAAAAGCCCAGTTGATGGGCAAATAAAAATTGCAGCCTTGTAATGTTAACACCCTGCTGTGAGAAAGCAAAGATTTACTACACTTTGGAAATAAAATGCTACGTTCGAAGGCGAACTTGAAAGAACAATCTTTAAAACACTGTAAAGAGACAGTACATACCAATAGAATAACAACTTGTCATCTTCTTGTTTCCGCCCCCCCCCCCTCCCCACCCCGTCGTTGCCGCTCTTGCGGACATCATGCTGCTGGTGGTGCGTCATTTCCACCAAAAGCCCAGTTGATGGGCAAATAAAAATTGCAGCCTTGTAATGTGAACACCCTGCTGTGTTAAGCAAAGATGTACTACACTTTGGAAATAAAATGCTATGCTCAAAGGCGAACTTGTAAGAACAATCTTTAAATACTATAAAGAGACAGTACATACCAATAGAATAACAACTTGTCATCTTCTTGTTCCCGCCCCCCCCCCCTCACCACCCCGTCGTTGCCGTTCTTGCGGACATCATGCTGCTGGTGGTGCGTCATTTCCACCAAAAGCCCAGTTGATGGGCAAATAAAAATTGCATACTTGTAATGTGAACACCCAGCTGTGAGAAAACAAAGATTTATTACACTTTGGAAATAAAATGCTACGTTCTAAGGCGAACTTGAAAGAACAATCTTTAAAACACTATAAAGAGACAGTACATACCAATAGAATACCAAATTGTCATCTTCTTGTTCACGCCCCCCCCCCCCCCCCCCCTCGTTACCACTCTTGCGGTCATCATGCTGCTGGTGGTGCGTCATTTCCACCAAAAGCCCAGTTGATGGGCAAATAAAAATTGCAGCCTTGTAATGTGAACACCCTGCTGTGTTAAGCAAAGATGTACTACACTTTGGAAATAAAATGCTACGCTCAAAGGCGAACTTGTAAGAACAATCTTTAAATACTATAAAGAGACAGTACATACCAATAGGATAACAACTTGTCATCTTCTTGTTCCCGCCCCCCCCCCCCCCCCCCTCACCACCCGTCGTTGCCGTTCTTGCGGACATCATGCTGCTGGTGGTGCGTCATTTCCACCAAAAGCCCAGTTGATGGGCAAATAAAAATTGCATACTTGTAATGTGAACACCCAGCTGTGACAAAACAAAGATTTATTACACTTTGGAAATAAAATGCTACGTTCTAAGGCGAACTTGAAAGAACAATCTTTAAAACACTATAAAGAGACAGTACATACCAATAGGATAACAACTTGTCGTCCTCCCGTTCCTTGGCCCTCCAACCCCCCTCCTCCCCCCTCCCGCTGCGTGCCAATCTTGTGGACATCATGCTGCTGGTGGTGCGTCATTACCACCAAAAGCCCAGTTGATGGGCAAATAAAAATTGCAGCCTTGTAATGTGAACACCCTGCTGTGAGAAAGCAAAGATTTACTACACTTTGGAAATAAAATGCTATGTCCTAAGGCGAACTTGAAAGAACAATCTTTAAAACACTATAAAGAGACAGTACATACCAATAAAATAACAACTTGTCATCTTCTTGTTCCCGCCCCCCACCCTCGTTGCCACTCTTGCGGTCATCATGCTGCTGGTGGTGCATCATTTCCACCTAAAGCCCAGTTGATGGGCAAATAAAAATTGCAGCCTTGTAATGTGAACACCCTGCTGTGAGAAAGCAAAGATTTACGACACTTTGGAAATAAATTGCTACGTTCTAAAGCGAACTTGAAAGAACAATCTTTAAAACACTATAAAGACACAGTACATACCAATAGAATAACAACTTGTCATCTTCTTGTTCCCGCCCCCCCCCCCCCCCTCGTTTCCACTCTTGCGGTCATCATGCTGCTGGTGGTGCGTCATTTCCACCAAAAGCCCAGTTGATGGGCAAATAAAAATTGCAGCCTTGTAATGTGAACACCCAGCTGTGAGAAAGCAAAGATTTACTACACTTTGGAAATAAAATGCTACGTTCTAAGGCGAAATTGAAAGAACAATCTGTAAAACAATATAAAGAGACAGTACATACCAATAGAATAACAACTTGTCATCTTCTTGTTCCCGCCCCCCACCCCCTCGTTACCACTCTTGCGGTCATCATGCTGCTGGTGGTGCGTCATTTCCACCAAAAGCCCAGTTGATGGGCAAATAAAAATTGCAGCCTTGTAATGTGAACACCCTGCTGTGTTAAGCAAAGATGTACTACACTTTGGAAATAAAATGCTACGCTCAAAAGCGAACTTGTAAGAAAAATCTTTAAAACACTATATAGAGACAGTACATACCAATAGAATATCAACTTACCATCCTCTTGTTCCCGCCCCCCCCCCCCTTGCCGCTCTTGCGGACATCATGATGCAGGTGGTGCGTCATTTCCACCAAAAGCCCAGTTGATGGGCAAATAAAAATTGCAGCCTTGTAATGTGAACACCCTGCTGTCAGAAAGCAAAGATTTACTACACTTTGGAAATAAAATGCTACGTTCTAAGGCGAACTGGAAAGAACAATCTTTAAAACACTATAAAGAGACAGTACATACCAAAAGGATAACAACTTGTCGTCCTCCCGTTCCTTGGCCCTCTAACCCCCCTCCTCCCCCCTTCCGCTGCGTGCCAATCTTGTGGACATCATGCTGCTGGTGGTGCGTCATTACCACCAAAAGCCCAGTTGATGGGCAAATAAAAATTGCAGCCTTCTAATGTGAACACCCTGCTGTGTGAAAGCAAAGATGTACAACACTTTTAAAATAAAATGCTACGTTCTAAGGCCAACTTGAAACAACAATCTTTAAAATACTATAAAGAGACAGTACATACCAATAGAATAACAACTTGTCATCTTCTTGTTCCCGGCCCCAACACCCCTCGTTGCCACTCTTGGGGACATCATGCTGCTGGTTGTGCGTCATTTCCACCAAAAGCCCAGTTGATGGGCAAATAAAAATTGCAGCCTTGTAATGTGAACACCCTGCTGTGAGAAAGCAAAGATTTACTACACTTTGGAAATAAATTGCTACGTTCTAAAGCGAACTTGAAAGAACAATCTTTAAAACACTATAAAGACACAGTACATACCAATAGAATAACAACTTGTCATCTACTTGTTCCCGCCCCCCCCCCCCCCCCCCCCCCCCCCCCCCCCCCTCACGTTTCCACTCTTGCGGTCAAAATGCTGCTGGTGGTGGGTCATTTCCACCAAAAGCCCAGTTGATGGGCAAATAAAAATTGCAGCCTTGTAATGTGAACACCCTGCTTTGAGAAAGCAAAGATTTACTACACTTTGGAAATAAAATGCTACGTTCTAAGGCGAAATTGAAAGAACAATCTGTAAAACAATATTAAGAGACAGTACATACCAATAGAATAACAACTTGTCATCTTCTTGTTCCTGTCCCCCCCCCCTCGTTGCCACTCTTGCGGACATTATGCTGCTGGTGGTGCATCATTTCCACCAAAAGCCCAGTTGATGGGCAAATAAAAATTGCAGCCTTGTAATGTGAACACCCTGCTGTGAGAAAGCAAAGATTTACTACACTTTGGAAATAAAATGCTACGTTCTAAGGCGAACTTGAAAGAACAATCTTTAAAACACTATAAAGAGACAGTACATACCAATAGAATAATAACTTGTCATCTTCTTGTTCCCGCCCCCCCCCCCCCCCCCACCCGTTTCCACTCTTGCGGTCATCATGCTGCTGGGGGTGCATTATTTCCACCAAAAGCCCAGTTGATGGGCAAATAAAAATTGCAGCCTTGTAATGTGAACACCCTGCTGTGAGAAAGCAAAGATTTACTACACTTTGGAAATAAAATGCTACGTTCTAAGGCGAACTTGAAAGAACAATCTTTAAAACACTATAAAGAGACAGTACATACCAATAGAATAATAACTTGTCATCTTCTTGTTCCCGCCCCCCCCCCCCCCCCCCACCCGTTTCCACTCTTGCGGTCATCATGCTGCTGGTGGTGCGTCATTTCCACCAAAAGCCCAGTTGATGGGCAAATAAAAATTGCAGCCTTGTAATGTGAACACCCTGCTGTGTTAAGCAAAGATGTACTACAATTTGGAAATAAAATGCTACGCTCAAAGGCGAACTTGTAAGAACAATCTTTAAAATACTATAAAGAGACAGTACATACCAATAGAATAACAACTTGTCATCTTCTTGTTCACGCCCCCCCCCCCCTCTCGTTACCACTCTTGCGGTCATCATGCTGCTGGTGGTGCGTCATTTCCACCAAAAGCCCAGTTGATGGGCAAATAAAAATTGCAGCCTTGTAATGTGAACACCCTGCTGTGTTAAGCAAAGATGTACTACACTTTGGAAATAAAATGCTACGCTCAAAGGCGAACTTGTAAGAACAATCTTTAAAATACTATAAAGAGACAGTACATACCAATAGAATAACAACTTGTCATCTTCTTGTTCCCGCCCCCCCCCCCCCCCGCCCCACCCCGTCTTTGCCGCTCTTGCGGACATCATGCTGCTGGTGGTGCGTCATTTCCACCAAAAGCCCAGTTGATGGGCAAATAAAAATTGCAGCCTTGTAATGTGAACACCCTGCTGTGTTAAGCAAAGATGTACTACACTTTGGAAATAAAATGCTACGCTCAAAGGCGAACTTGTAAGAACAATCTTTAAAATACTATAAAGAGACAGTACATACCAATAGAATAACAACTTGTCATCTTCTTGTTCCCGCCCCCCCCCCCCCCCCCCCCTCACCACCCCGTCGTTGCCGTTCTTGCGGACATCATGCTGCTGGTGGTGCGTCATTTCCACCAAAAGCCCAGTTGATGGGCAAATAAAAATTGCATACTTGTAATGTGAACACCCAGCTGTGACAAAACAAAGATTTATTACACTTTGGAAATAAAATGCTACGTTCTAAGGCGAACTTGAAAGAACAATCTTTAAAACACTATAAAGAGACAGTACATACCAATAGGATAACAACTTGTCGTCCTCCCGTTCCTTGGCCCTCCAACCCCCCTCCTCCCCCCTCCCGCTGCGTGCCAATCTTGTGGACATCATGCTGCTGGTGGTGCGTCATTACCACCAAAAGCCCAGTTGATGGGCAAATAAAAATTGCAGCCTTCTAATGTGAACACCCTGCTGTGAGAAAGCAAAGATGTACAACACTTTAAAAATAAAATGCTACGTTCTAAGGCGAACTTGAAACAACAATCTTTAAAATACTATAAAGAGACAGTACATACCAATAGAATAACAACTTGTCATCTTCTTGTTCCCGCCCCCCCCCCCCCCCCCCCCCCTCATACCCACTCTTGCGGTCATCATGCTGCTGGTGGTGCATCATTTCCACCAAAAGCCCAGTTGATGGGCAAATAAAAATTGCAGCCTTGTAATGTGAACACCCTGCTGTGAGAAAGCAAAGATTTACTAAACTTTGGAAATAAAATGCTACATCCTAAGGCGAACTTGAAAGAACAATCTTTAAAACACTATAAAGAGACAGTACATACGAACAGAATAACAACTTGTCATCTTCTTGTTCCCGGCCCCCCCCCCCCCCCCCTCGTTGCCTTTCTTGCGGTCATCATGCTGCTGGTGGTGGTGCATCATTTCCACCAAAAGCCCAGTTGATAGGCAAATAAAAATTGCAGCCTTGTAATGTGAACACCCTGCTGTGAGAAAGCAAAGATTTACTACACTTTGGAAATAAATTGCTACGTTCTAAAGCGAACTTGAAAGAACAATCTTTAAAACACTATAAAGACACAGTACATAACAATAGAATAACAACTTGTCATCTTCTTGTTCCCGCCCCCCCCCCCCCCCCCCCACGTTTCCACTCTTGCGGTCAAAATGCTGCTGGTGGTGGGTCATTTCCACCAAAAGCCCAGTTGATGGGCAAATAAAAATTGCAGCCTTGTATTGTGAACACCCTGCTGTGAGAAAGCAAAGATTTACTACACTTTGGAAATAAAATGCTACGTTCTAAGGCAAACTTGAAAGAACAATCTTTAAAACACTGTAAAGAGACAGTACATACCAATAGAATAACAACTTGTCATCTTCTTGTTCCCGGCCCCCCCCCCCCCCCCCTCGTTTCTACCCTTGCTGACATCATGCTGCTGGTGGTGCGTCATTTCCACCAAAAGCCCAGTTGATGGGCAAATAAAAATTGCAGCCTTGTAATGTGAACACCCTGCTGTGTTAAGCAAAGATGTACTACACTTTGGAAATAAAGTGCTACGCTCAAAGGCGAACTTGAAAGAACAATCTTTAAAATACTATAAAGAGACAGTACAAACAATAGAATAACAACTTGTCATCTTCTTGTTCCCGCCCCCCCCCCCCCCCTCGTTGCCACTCTTGCGGTCAATATGCTGCTGGTGGTGCATCATTTCCACCAAAAGCCCAGTTGATGGGCAAATAAAATTTGCAGCCTTGTATTGTGAACACCCTGCTGTGAGAAAGCAAAGATTTACTACACTTTGGAAATAAAATGCTACGTTCTAAGGCGAACTTGAAAGAACAATCTTTAAAACACTATAAAGAGACAGTACATACCAATAGAATAGCAACTTGTCATCTTCTTGTTCCCGGCCCCCTCCCCCTCTCGTTCCACTCTTGCGGTCATCATGCTGCTGGTGGTGCATCATTTCCACCAAAAGCCCAGTTGATGGGCAAATAAAAATTGCAGCCTTGTATTGTGAACACCCTGCTGTGAGAAAGCAAAGATTTACAACACTTTGGAAATAAAATGTTACGTTCTAAGATGTATTTGAAAGAACAATCTTTAAAACACCATAAAGAGACTGTACATACCAATAGGATAACAACTTGTCGTCCTCCCGTTCCTTGGCCCTCCAACCCCCCTCCATCCCTCTCCCGCTGCGTGCCAATCTTGTGGACATCATGCTGCTGGTGGTGCGTCATTTCCACCAAAAGCCCAGTTGATGGGCAAATAAAAATTGCAGCCATGTAATGTGAAGACCCTGCTGTGAGAGAGCAAAGATTTACTACACTTTGGAAATAAATTGCTACGTTCTAAAGCGGACTTGAAAGAACAATCTTTGAAACACCATAAAGAGACTGTACATACCAATAGGATAACAACTTGTCGTCCTCCCGTTCCTTGGCCCTCCAACCCCCCTCCATCCCTCTCCCGCTGCGTGCCAATCTTGTGGACATCATGCTGCTGGTGGTGCGTCATTTCCACCAAAAGCCCAGTTGATGGGCAAATAAAAATTGCAGCCTTGTAATGTGAACACCCTGCTGTGAGAAAGCAAAGATTTACTACACTTTGGAAATAAATTGCTACGTTCTAAAGCGGACTTGATAGAACAATCTTTAAAACACCATAAAGAGACTGCACATACCAATAGGATAACAACTTGTCGTCCTCCCGTTCCTTGGCCCTCCAACCCCCCCCCCCCCCCCCAACACTCCCGCTCCGTGCCAATCTTGTGGACATCATGCTGCTGGTGGTGCTTCATTTCCACCAAAAGCCCAGTTGATGGGCAACTAAAAATTGCAGCCTTGTAATGTGAACACCCTGCTGTGAGAAAGCAAAGATTTACTACACTTTGGAAATAAAATGCTACGTTCTAAGGCGAACTTGAAAGAACAATCTTTAAAACACTATAAAGAGACAGTACATACCAATAGAATAACAACTTGTCATCTTCTTGTTCCCGCCCACCCCCCCCCCCCTCGTTACAACTCTTGCGGACATCATGCTGCTGGTGGTGCGTCATTTCCACCAAAAGCCCAGTTGATGGGCAAATAAAAATCCCAGCCTTGTAATGTGAACACCCTGCTGTGAGAAAGCAAAGATTTACTACACTTTGGAAATGAAATGCTACGTTCTAAGGCGAACTTGAAACAACAATATTTAAAACACTATAAAGAGACAGTACATACCAATCGAATATCAACTTACCATCCTCTTGTTCCCGCCCCCCCCCCTCGTTGCCACTCTTGCGGACATCATGCTGCTGGTGGTGCGTCATTTCCACCAAAAGCCCAGTTGATGGGCAAATAAAAATTGGAGCCTTGTAATGTGAACACCCTGCTGTGAGAGAGCAAAGATTTACTACACTTTGGCAATAAAATGCTACGTTCTAAGGCGAATTTGAAAGAACAATATTTAAAACACTATAAAGAGACAGTACATACCAATAGAATAACAACTTGTCATCCTCTTGTTCCCACCCACCCCCCCCCCTTGTTGCCACTCTTGCGGACATCATGCTGCTGGTGGTGCATCTTTTCCACCAGAAGCCCAGTTGATGGGCAAATAAAAATTGCAGCCTTGTAATTTGAACACCCTGCTGTCAGAAAGCAAAGATTTACTACACTTTGGAAATAATATGCTACGTTCTAAGGCGAATTTGAAAGAACAATCTTTAAAACACTATAAAGAGACAGTACATACCAATAGAATAACAACTTGTCATCCTCTTGTTCCCGGCCCCCCCCCCTCCCTCGTTGCCACTCTGGCGGTCGTCATGCTGCTGCTGGTGCATCATTTCCACCAAAAGCGCAGTTGATGGGCAAATAAAAATTGCAGCCTTGTAATGTGAACACCCTGCTGTGAGAAAGCAAAGATTTACTACACTTTGGAAATAAAATGCTACGTTCTAAGGCGAACTTGAAAGAACAATCTTTTAAAACACTATAAAGAGACAGTACATACCAATGGAATAACAACTTGTCATCTTCTTGTTCCCGGCCCCCCCCCCCCCCCCCTCGTTGCCACTCTTGCAGACATCATGCTGCTGGTGGTGCGTAATTTCCACCAAAAGCCCAGTTGATGGGCAAATAAAAATTGCAGCCTTGTAATGTGAACACCCTGCTGTGAGAAAGCAAAGATTTACTACACTTTGGAAATAAATTGCTACGTTCTAAAGCGAACTTGAAAGAACAATCTTTGAAACACCATAAAGAGACTGTACATACCAATAGGATAACAACTTGTCGACCTCCCGTTCCTTGGCCCTCCAACCCCCCTCCACCCCTCTCCCGCTGCGTGCCAATCTTGTGGACATCATGCTGCTGGTGGTGCATCATTTCCACCAAAAGCCCAGTTGATGGGCAAATAAAAGTTGCAGCCTTGTAATGTGAACACCCTGCTGTGAGGAAACAAAGATTTACTACACTTTGGAAATAAAATGCTACGTCCTAAGGCGAACTTGAAAGAACAATCTTTAAAACACTATAAAGAGACAGTACATACCAATAGAATAACAACTTGTCATCTTCTTGTTCCCGCCCCCCCCCCCCCTCACCACCCCGTCGTTGCCGTTCTTGCGGACATCATGCTGCTGGTGGTGCGTCATTTCCACCAAAAGCCCAGTTGATGGTCAAATAAAAATTGCATACTTGTAATGTGAACACCCAGCTGTGAGAAAACAAAGATTTATTACACTTTGGAAATAAAATGCTACGTTCTAAGGCGAACTTGAAAGAACAATCTTTAAAACACTATAAAGAGACAGTACATACCAATAGGATAACAACTTGTCGTCCTCCCGTTCCTTGGCCCTCCAACCCCCCTCCTCCCCCCTCCCGCTGCGTGCCAATCTTGTGGACATCATGCTGCTGGTGGTGCGTCATTACCACCAAAAGCCCAGTTGATGGGCAAATAAACATTGCAGCCTTCTAATGTGAACACCCTGCTGTGAGAAAGCAAAGATGTACAACACTTTAAAAATAAAATGCTACGTTCTAAGGCGAACTTGAAACAACAATCTTTAAAATACTATAAAGAGACAGTACATACCAATAGAATAACAACTTGTCATCTTCTTGTTCCCGCCCCCCCCCCCCCCCCTCGTTGCCACTCTTGCAGTCATCATGCTGCTGGTGGTGCATCATTTCCACCAAAAGCCCAGTTGATGGGCAAATAAAAATTGCAGCCTTGTAATGTGAACACCCTGCTGTGAGAAAGCAAAGATTTACTACACTTTGGAAATAAAATGCTACGTCCTAAGGCGAACTTGAAAGAACAATCTTTAAAACACTATAAAGAGACAGTACATACCAATAAAATAACAACTTGTCATCTTCTTGTTCCTTCCCCCCACCCCTCGTTGCCACTCTTGCGGTCATCATGCTGCTGGTGGTGCATCATTTCCACCAAAAGCCCAGTTGATGGGCAAATAAAAATTGCAGCCTTGTAATGTGAACACCCTGCTGTGAGAAAGCAAAGATTTACGACACTTTGGAAATAAATTGCTACGTTCTAAAGCGAACTTGAAAGAACAATCTTTAAAACACTATAAAGACACAGTACATACCAATAGAATAACAACTTGTCATCTTCTTGTTCCCGCCCCCCCCCCCTCGTTTCCACTCTTGCGGTCATAATGCTGCTGGTGGTGCGTCATTTCCACCAAAAGCCCAGTTGATGGGCAAATAAAAATTGCAGCCTTGTAATGTGAACACCCAGCTGTGAGAAAGCAAAGATTTACTACACTTTGGAAATAAAATGCTACGTTCTAAGGCGAAATTGAAAGAACAATCTGTAAAACAATATAAAGAGACAGTACATACCAATAGAATAACAACTTGTCATCTTCTTGTTCCCGCCCCCCACCCCCTCGTTACCACTCTTGCGGTCATCATGCTGCTGGTGGTGCGTCATTTCCACCAAAAGCCCAGTTGATGGGCAAATAAAAATTGCAGCCTTGTAATGTGAACACCCTGCTGTGTTAAGCAAAGATGTACTACACTTTGGAAATAAAATGCTACGCTCAAAGGCGAACTTGTAAGAAAAATCTTTAAAACACTATATAGAGACAGTACATACCAATAGAATATCAACTTACCATCCTCTTGTTCCCGCCCCCCCCCCCCCCCCCCCTTGCCGCTCTTGCGGACATCATGATGCTGGTGGTGCGTCATTTCCACCAAAAGCCCAGTTGATGGGCAAATAAAAATTGCAGCCTTGTAATGTGAACACCCTGCTGTCAGAAAGCAAAGATTTACTACACTTTGGAAATAAAATGCTACGTTCTAAGGCGAACTGGAAAGAACAATCTTTAAAACACTATAAAGAGACAGTACATACCAATAGGATAACAACTTGTCGTCCTCCCGTTCCTTGGCCCTCCAACCCCCCTCCTCCCCCCTTCCGCTGCGTGCCAATCTTGTGGACATCATGCTGCTGGTGGTGCGTCATTACCACCAAAAGCCCAGTTGATGGGCAAATAAAAATTGCAGCCTTCTAATGTGAACACCCTGCTGTGTGAAAGCAAAGATGTACAACACTTTTAAAATAAAATGCTACGTTCTAAGGCCAACTTGAAACAACAATCTTTAAAATACTATAAAGAGACAGTACATACCAATAGAATAACAACTTGTCATCTTCTTGTTCCCGGCCCCAACACCCCTCGTTGCCACTCTTGGGGACATCATGCTGCTGGTTGTGCGTCATTTCCACCAAAAGCCCAGTTGATGGGCAAATAAAAATTGCAGCCTTGTAATGTGAACACCCTGCTGTGAGAAAGCAAGATTTACTACACTTTGGAAATAAATTGCTACGTTCTAAAGCGAACTTGAAAGAACAATCTTTAAAACACTATAAAGACACAGTAAATACCAATAGAATAACAACTTGTCATCTTCTTGTTCCCGCCCCCCCCCCCCCCCCCCCCCCCCCCCACGTTTCCACTCTTGCGGTCAAAATGCTGCTGGTGGTGGGTCATTTCCACCAAAAGCCCAGTTGATGGGCAAATAAAAATTGCAGCCTTGTAATGTGAACACCCTGCTGTGAGAAAGCAAAGATTTACTACACTTTGGAAATAAAATGCTACGTTCTAAGGCGAAATTGAAAGAACAATCTGTAAAACAATATAAAGAGACAGTACATACCAATAGAATAACAACTTGTCATCTTCTTGTTCCTGTCCCCCCCCCCCCTCGTTGCCACTCATGCGGACATTATGCTGCTGGTGGTGCATCATTTCCACCAAAAGCCCAGTTGATGGGCAAATAAAAATTGCAGCCTTGTAATGTGAACACCCTGCTGTGAGAAAGCAAAGATTTACTACACTTTGGAAATAAAATGCTACGTTCTAAGGCGAACTTGAAAGAACAATCTTTAAAAAACTATAAAGAGACAGTACATACCAATAGAATAGCAACTTGTCATCTTCTTGTTCCCGGCCCCCTCCCCCTCTCGTTCCACTCTTGCGGTCATCATGCTGCTGGTGGTGCATCATTTCCACCAAAAGCCCAGTTGATGGGCAAATAAAAATTGCAGCCTTGTAATGTGAACACCCTGCTGTGAGAAAGCAAAGATTTACTAAACTTTGGAAATAAAATGCTACGTCCTAAGGCGAACTTGAAAGAACAATCTTTAAAACACTATAAAGAGACAGTACATACGAACAGAATAACAACTTGTCATCTTCTTGTTCCGGCCCCCCCCCCCCCCTCGTTGCCTTTCTTGCGGTCATCATGCTGCTGGTGGTGGTGCATCATTTCCATCAAAAGCCCAGTTGATGGGCAAATAAAAATTGCAGCCTTCTAATGTGAACACCCTGCTGTGTGAAAGCAAAGATGTACAACACTTTTAAAATAAAATGCTACGTTCTAAGGCCAACTTGAAACAACAATCTTTAAAATACTATAAAGACACAGTACATACCAATAGAATAACAACTTGTCATCTTCTTGTTCCCGCCCCCCCCCCCCACCCCCCCCCCCCCCCACGTTTCCACTCTTGCGGTCAAAATGCTGCTGGTGGTGGCTCATTTCCACCAAAAGCCCAGTTGATGGGCAAATAAAAATTGCAGCCTTGTATTGTGAACACCCTGCTGTGAGAAAGCAAAGATTTACTACACTTTGGAAATAAAATGCTACGTTCTAAGGCGAACTTGAAAGAACAATCTTTAAAACACTATAAAGAGACAGTACATACCAATAGAATATCAACTTATCATCCTCTTGTTCCCGGCCCCCCCCTCCCCTCTCGTTGCCACTCTTGCGTTCATCATGCTGCTGGTGGTGCGTCATTTCCACCAAAAGCACAGTTGATGGGCAAATAAAAATTGCAGCCTTGTAATGTGAACACCCTGCTGTGAGAAAGCAAAGATTTAGTACACTTTGGAAATAAAATGCTACGTCCTAAGGTGAACTTGAAAGAACAATCTTTAAAACACTATAAAGAGACAGTACATACCAATAGAATAACAACTTGTCATCTTCTTGTTCCCGGCCCCCCCCCCCCCCTCGTTTCTACCCTTGCTGACATCATGCTGCTGGTGGTGCGTCATTTCCACCAAAAGCCCAGTTGATGGGCAAATAAAAATTGCAGCATTGTAATGTGAACACCCTGCTGTGAGAAAGCAAAGATTTACTACACTATGGAAATAAAATGTTACGTTCTAAGGCGAACTTGAAAGAACAATCTTTAAAACACTATAAAGAGACAGTACATACCAATAGAATAACAACTTGTCATCTTCTTGTTCCTGTCCCCCCCCCTCGTTCCACTCTTGCGGACATTATGCTGCTGGTGGTGCATCATTTCCACCAAAAGCCCAGTTGATGGGCAAATAAAAATTGCAGCCTTGTAATGTGAACACCCTGCTGTGAGAAAGCAAAGATTTACTACTCTTTGGAAATAAAATGCTACGTTCTAAGGCGAACTTGAAAGAAAAATCTTTAAAACACTATAAAGAGACAGTACATACCAATAGAATAGCAACTTGTCATCTTCTTGTTCCGGCCCCCTCCCCCTCTCGTTCCACTCTTGCGGTCATCATGCTGCTGGTGGTGCATCATTTCCATCAAAAGCCCAGTTGATGGGCAAATAAAAATTGCAGCCTTGTAATGTGAACACCCAGCTGTGAGAAAGCAAAGATTTACTACACTTTGGAAATAAAAGGCTACGTCCTAAGGTGAACTTGAAAGAACAATCTTTAAAACACTATAAAGAGACAGCACATACCAATAGAATAACAACTTGTCATCTTCTTGTTATCGGCCCACCCCCCCCCTCGTTGCCACTCTTGCGGTCATCATGCTGCTGGTGGTGCATCATTTCCACCAAAATCCCAGTTGATGGGCAAATAAAAATTGCAGCCTTGTAATGTGAACACCCTGCTGTGAGAAAGCAAAGATTTACTACACTTTGGTAATAAAATGTACGTCCTAAGGCGAACTTGAAAGAACAATCTTTAAAACACTCTAAAGAGACAGTACATACCAATAGAATAACAACTTTTCATCTTCATGTTCCCGGCCCCCCCCCCCCCCCCCCCCACGCCCCTCTTTGCCACTCTTGCGGACATCGTGCTGCTGGTGGTGCGTCATTTCCAGCAAAAGCCCAGTTGATGGGCAACTAAAAATTGCAGCCATGTAATGTGAAGACCCTGCTGTGAGAGAGCAAAGAATTTACTACACTTTGGAAATAAATTGCTACGTTCTAAAGCGGACTTGAAAGAACAATCTTTGAAACACCATAAAGAGACTGTACATACCAATAGGATAACAACTTGTCGTCCTCCCGTTCCTTGGCCCTCCAACCCCCCTCCATCCCTCTCCCGCTGCGTGCCAATCTTGTGGACATCATGCTGCTGGTGGTGCGTCATTTCCACCAAAAGCCCAGTTGATGGGCAAATAAAAATTGCAGCCTTGTAATGTGAACACCCTGCTGTGAGAAAGCAAAGATTTACTACACTTTGGAAATAAATTGCTACGTTCTAAAGCGGACTTGAAAGAACAATCTTTAAAACACCATAAAGAGACTGCACATACCAATAGGATAACAACTTGTCGTCCTCCCCGTTCCTTGGCCCTCCAACCCCCCCCCCCCCCCCCCCCCCAACACTCCCGCTCCGTGCCAATCTTGTGGACATCATGCTGCTGGTGGTGCTTCATTTCCACCAAAAGCCCAGTTGATGGGCAACTAAAAATTGCAGCCTTGTAATGTGAACACCCTGCTGTGAGAAAGCAAAGATTTACTACACTTTGGAAATAAAATGCTACGTTCTAAGGCGAACTTGAAAGAACAATCTTTAAAACACTATAAAGAGACAGTACATACCAATAGAATAACAACTTGTCATCTTCTTGTTCCCGCCCACCCCCCCCCCCCTCGTTACAACTCTTGCGGACATCATGCTGCTGGTGGTGCGTCATTTCCACCAAAAGCCCAGTTGATGGGCAAATAAAAATCCCAGCCTTGTAATGTGAACACCCTGCTGTGAGAAAGCAAAGATTTACTACACTTTGGAAATAAAATGCTACGTTCTAAGGCGAACTTGAAAGAACAATCTTTAAAACACTCTAAAGAGACAGTACATACCAATAGAATATCAACTTACCATCCTCTTGTTCCCGCCCCCCCCCCCCCCCTCGTTGCCACTCTTGCGGACATCATGCTGCTGGTGGTGCGTCATTTCCACCAAAAGCCCAGTTGATGGGCAAATAAAAATTGGAGCCTTGTAATGTGAAGACCCTGCTGTGAGAGAGCAAAGATTTACTACACTTTGGCAATAAAATGCTACGTTCTAAGGCGAATTTGAAAGAACAATATTTAAAACACTATAAAGAGACAGTACATACCAATAGAATAAGAACTTGTCATCCTCTTGTTCCCACCCACCCCCCCCTTGTTGCCACTCTTGCGGACATCATGCTGCTGGTGGTGCATCTTTTCCACCAAAAGCCCAGTTGATGGGCAAATAAAAATTGCAGCCTTGTAATTTGAACACCCTGCTGTCAGAAAGCAAAGATTTACTACACTTTGGAAATAATATGCTACGTTCTAAGGCGAACTTGAAAGAACAATCTTTAAAACACTATAAAGAGACAGTACATACCAATAGAATAACAACTTGTCATCCTCTTGTTCCCGGCCCCCCCCCCTCCCTCGTTGCCACTCTGGCGGTCGTCATGCTGCTGCTGGTGCATCATTTCCACCAAAAGCACAGTTGATGGGCAAATAAAAATTGCAGCCTTGTAATGTGAACACCCTGCTGTGAGAAAGCAAAGATTTACTACACTTTGGAAATAAAATGCTACGTTCTAAGGCGAACTTGAAAGAACAACCTTTTAAAACACTATAAAGAGACAGTACATACCAATAGAATAACAACTTGTCATCTTCTTGTTCCCGGCCCCCCCCCCCCCTCGTTGCCACTCTTGCAGACATCATGCTGCTGGTGGTGCGTAATTTCCACCAAAAGCCCAGTTGATGAGCAAATAAAAATTGCAGCCTTGTAATGTGAACACCCTGCTGTGAGAAAGCAAAGATTTACTACACTTTGGAAATAAATTGCTACGTTCTAAAGCGAACTTGAAAGAACAATCTTTGAAACACCATAAAGAGACTGTACATACCAATAGGATAACAACTTGTCGACCTCCCGTTCCTTGGCCCTCCAACCCCCCTCCACCCCTCTCCCGCTGCGTGCCAATCTTGTGGACATCATGCTGCTGGTGGTGCATCATTTCCACCAAAAGCCCAGTTGATGGGCAAATAAAAGTTGCAGCCTTGTAATGTGAACACCCTGCTGTGAGAAAACAAAGATTTACTACACTTTGGAAATAAAATGCTACGTCCTAAGGCGAACTTGAAAGAACAATCTTTAAAACACTATAAAGAGACAGTACATACCAATAGAATAACAACTTGTCATCTTCTTGTTCCCGGCCCCCCCACCCCCCCCCTCGTTGACACTCTTGCGGTCATCATGCTGCTGATGGTGCATCATTTCCACCAAAAGCCCAGTTGATGGGCAAATAAAAATTGCAGCCTTGTAATGTGAACACCCTGCTGTGAGAAAGCAAAGATTTACTACACTTTGGAAATAAATTGCTACGTTCTGAAGCGAACTTGAAAGAACAATCTTTAAAACACTATAAAGAGACAGTACATACCAATAGAATAACAACTTGTCATCTTCTTGTTCCCGCCCCCTCCCCCCTCGTTACCACTCTTGCGGTCATGATGCTGCTGGTGGTGCGTCATTTCCACCAAAAGCCCAGTTGATGGGCAAATAAAAATTGCAGCCTTGTAATGTGAACACCCTGCTGTGAGATAGCAAAGATTCACTACACTTTGGAAATAAAATGCTACGTTCTCAGGCGAACTTGAAAGAACAATCTTTAAAACACTATAAAGAGACAGTACATACCAATAGAATAACAACTTGTCTTCTTCTTGTTCCCGGCCCCCCCCCACCCCTCGTTGCCGCTCTTGCGGTCATCATGCTGCTGGTGGTGCATCATTTCCACCAAAAGCCCAGTTGATGGGCAAATAAAAATTGCAGCCTTGTAATGTGAACACCCTGCTGTGAGAAAGCAAAGATTTACTACACTTTGGAAATAAAATGCTACATTCTAGGGCGAACTTGAAAGAACAATCTTTAAAACACTATAAAGAGACAGTACATACCAAAAGAATAACAACTTGTCTTCTTCTTGTTCCCGGCCCCGCCCCCCTCGTTGCCACTCTTGCAGACATCATGCTGCTGGTGGTGCGTCATTTCCACCAAAAGCCCAGTTGATGGGCAAATAAAAATTGCAGCCTTGTAATGTGAACACCCTGCTGTGTTAAGCAAAGATGTACTACACTTTGGAAATAAAATGCTACGCTCAAAGGCGAACTTGAAAGAACAATCTTTAAAATACTATTAAGAGACAGTACATACCAAGAGAATAACAACTTTTCATCTTCTTGTTCCCGCCCCCCCCCCCCCCCCCCCCCCACCTGGTTGCCACTCTTGCGGACATCATGCTGCTGGTGGTGCGTCATTTCCACCAAAAGCCCAGTTGATGGGCAAATAAAAATTGCATCCTTGTAATGTGAACACCCTGCTGTGAGAAAGCAAAGATTTACTACACTTTGGAAATAAAATGCTACGTTCTAAGGCGAACTTGAAAGAACAATCTTTAAAACACTATAAAGAGACAGTACATACCAATAGAATAACAACTTGTCATCTCCTTGTCCCCGCCCCCCCCCCCCCCCCTCGTTGCCACTCATGCGGACATCATGCTGCTGGTGGTGCATCATTTCCACCAAAAGCCCAGTTGATGGGCAAATAAAAATTGCAGCCTTGTAATGTGAACACCCTGCTGTGAGAAAGCAAAGATTTACTACACTTTGGAAATAAAATGCTACGTTCTAAGGCGAACTTGAAAGAACAATCTTTAAAACACTATAAAGAGACAGTACATACCAATAGAATAACAACTTGTCATCTTCTTGTTCCCGGACCCCCCCCTCGTTGCCACTCTTGCGGTCGTCATGCTGCTGCTGGTGCATCATTTCCACCAAAAGCCCAGTTGATGGGCAAATAAAAATTGCAGCCTTGTAATGTGAACACCCTGCAGTGAGAAAGCAAAGATTTACTACACTTTGGAAATAAAATGCTACGTTCTAAGGCGAACTTGAAAGAACAATCTTTAAAACACTATAAAGAGACAGTACATACCAATGGAATAACAACTTGTCATCTTCTTGTTCCCGCACCCCCCCCCCCCCCTCGTTGCCACTCTTGCGGACATCATGCTGCTGGTGGTACGTAATTTCCACCAAAAGCCCAGTTGATGGGCAAATAAAAATTGCAGCCTTGTAATGTGAACACCCTGCTGTGAGAAAGCAAAGATTTACTACACATTGGAAATAAATTTCTACGTTCTAAAGTGAACTTGAAAGAACAATCTTTGAAACACCATAAAGAGACTGTACATACCAATAGGATAACAACTTGTCGTCCTCCCGTTCCTTGGCCCTCCAACCCCCCTCCACCCCTCTACCGCTGCGTGCCAATCTTGTGGACATCATGCTGCTGGTGGTGCATCATTTCCACCAAAAGCCCAGTTGATGGGCAAATAAAAGTTGCAGCCTTCTAATGTGAACACCCTGCTGTGAGAAAGCAAAGATTTACTACACTTTGGAAATAAAATGCTACGTCCTAAGGCGAACTTGAAAGAACAATCTTTAAAACACTATAAAGAGACAGTACATACCAATAGAATAAGAACTTGTCATCTTCTTGTTCCCAGCCCCCCCGCCCCCTCGTTGCCACTCTTGCGGACATCATGCTGCTGGTGGTGCGTCATTTCCACCAAAAGCACAGTTGATGGGCAAATAAAAATTGCATCCTTGTAATGTGAACACCCTGCTGTGAGAAAGCAAAGATTTACTACACTTTGGAAATAAAATGCTACGTTCTAAGGCGAACTTGAAAGAACAATCTTTAAAACACTATAAAGAGACAGTACATACCAATAGAATAACAACTTGTCATCTTCTTGTTCCCAGCCCCCCCCCCCCCCCCCTTGCTGCCACTGTTGCGGACATCATGCTGCTGGTGGTGCGTCATTTCCACCAAAAGCCCAGTTGATGGGCAAATAAAAATTGCAGCCTTGTAATGTGAACACCCTGCTGTGAGAAAGCAAAGATTTACTACACTTTGGAAATAAAATGCTACGTTCTAAGGCAAACTTGAAAGAACAATCTTTAAAACACTATAAGGAGACAGTACATACCAAAAGAATATCAACTTATCATCCTCTTGTTCCCGGCCCCCCCTCCCCTCTCGTTGCCAAACTTGCGGACATCATGCTGCTGGTGGTGCGTCATTTCCACCAAAAGCCCAGTTGATGGGCAAACAAATATTGCAGCCTTGTAATGTGAACACCCTGCTGTGAGAAAGCAAAGATTTACTACACTATGGAAATAAAATGCTACGTTCTAAGGCGAACTTGAAAGAACAATCTTTAAAACACTATAAAAAAACAGTACATACCAATAGAATAACAACTTGTCACCTTCTTGTTCCCAGCCCTCCCCCCCCCCTCGCTGCCACTGTTGCGGACATCATGGTGCTGGTGGTGCGTCATTTCCACCAAAAGCCCAGTTGATGGGCAAATATAAATTGCAGCCTTGTAATGTGAACACCCTGCTGTGAGAAAGCAAAGATTTAGTACACTTTGGAAATAAAATGCTACGGTCTAAGGCGAACTTGAAAGAACAATCTTTAAAACACTATAAAGAGACAGTACATACCAATAGAATATCAACTTATCATCCTCTTGTTCCCGGCCCCCCCTCCCCTCTCGTTGCCACTCTTGCGTTCATCATGCTGCTGGTGGTGCGTCATTTCCACCAAAAGCACAGTTGATGGGCAAATAAAAATTGCGTCCTTGTAATGTGAACACCCTGCTGTGAGAAAGCAAAGATTTACTACACTTTGGAAATAAAATGCTACGTTCTAAGGCGAACTTGAAAGAACAATCTTTAAAACACTATAAAGAGACAGTACATACCAACAGAATATCAACTTACCATCCTCTTGTTCCCGCCAACCCCCCCCCTCGTTGCCACTCTTGCGGACATCATGCTGCTGGTGGTGCATCATTTCCAACAAAAGCCCAGTTGATGGGCAAATAAAAATTGCAGCCTTGTAATGTGAACACCCTGCTGTGAGAAAGCAAAGATTTACTACACTTTGGAAATAAAATGCTACGTTCTAAGGCGAACTTGAAAGAACAATCTTTAAAACACTATAAAGAGACAGTACATACCAATAGAATATCAACTTATCATCCTCTTGTTCCCGGCCCCCCCTCCCCTCTCGTTGCCACACTTGCGGACATCATGCTGCTGGTGGTGCATCATTTCCACCAAAAGCCCAGTTGATGGGCAAATAAAAATTGCAGCCTTGTAATGTGAACACCCTGCTGTGTTAAGCAAAGATGTACTACACTTTGGAAATAAAATGCTACGCTCAAAGGCGAACTTGAAAGAACAATCTTTAAAATACTATAAAGAGACAGTACATACCAAGAGAATAACAACTTTTCATCTTCTTGTTCCCGGCCCCCCCCCCCCCCCCCCCCCACCTGGTTGCCACTCTTGCGGACATCATGCTGCTGGTGGTGCGTCATTTCCACCAAAAGCCCAGTTGATGGGCAAATAAAAATTGCATCCTTGTAATGTGAACACCCTGCTGTGAGAAAGCAAAGATTTACTACACTTTGGAAATAAAATGCTACGTTATAAGGCGAACTTGAAAGAACAATCTTTAAAACACTATAAAGAGACAGTACATACCAATAGAATAACAACTTGTCATCTTCTTGTCCCCGCCCCCCCCCCCCCCCCTCGTTGCCACTCATGCGGACATCATGCTGCTGGTGGTGCATCATTTCCACCAAAAGCCCAGTTGATGGGCAAATAAAAATTGCAGCCTTGTAATGTGAACACCCTGCTGTGAGAAAGCAAAGATTTACTACACTTTTGATATAAAATGCTACGTTCTAAGGCGAACTTGAAAGAACAATCTTTAAAACACTATAAAGAGACAGTACATACCAATAGAATAACAACTTGTCATCTTCTTGTTCCCGGCCCCCCCACCCCCCCCTCGTTGCCACTCTTGCGGTCATCATGCTGCTGATGGTGCATCATTTCCAGCAAAAGCCCAGTTGATGGGCAAATAAAAATTGCAGCCTTGTAATGTGAACACCCTGCTGTAAGAAAGCAAAGATTTACTACACTTTGGAAATAAATTGCTACGTTCTGAAGCGAACTTGAAAGAACAATCTTTAAAACACTATAAAGAGACAGTACATACCAATAGAATAACAACTTGTCATCTTCTTGTTCCCGCCCCCTCCCCCCTCGTTACCACTCTTGCGGTCATGATGCTGCTGGTGGTGCGTCATTTCCACCAAAAGCCCAGTTGATGGGCAAATAAAAATTGCAGCCTTGTAATGTGAACACCCTGCTGTGTTAAGCAAAGATGTACTACACTTTGGAAATAAAATGCTACGCTCAAAGGCGAACTTGAAAGAACAATCTTTAAAATACTATAAAGAGAGAGTACATACCAAGAGAATAACAACTTTTCATCTTCTTGTTCCCGGCCCCCCCCCCCCCCACCTGGTTGCCACTCTTGCGGACATCATGCTGCTGGTGGTGCGTCATTTCCACCAAAAGCCCAGTTGATGGGCAAATAAAAATTGCATCCTTGTAATGTGAACACCCTGCTGTGAGAAAGCAAAGATTTACTACACTTTGGAAATAAAATGCTACGTTCTAAGGCGAACTTGAAAGAACAATCTTTAAAACGCTATAAAGAGACAGTACATACCAATAGAATAACAACTTGTCATCTTCTTGTCCCCGCCCCCCCCCCCCACCCCTCGTTGATACTCATGCGGTCATCATGCTGCTGGTGGTGCATCATTTCCACCAAAAGCCCAGTTGATGGGCAAATAAAAATTGCAGCCTTGTAATGTGAACACCCTGCTGTGAGAAAGCAAAGATTTACTACACTTTGGAAATAAAATGCTACGTTCTAAGGCGAACTTGAAAGAACAATCTTTAAAACACTATAAAGAGACAGTACATACCAATAGAATAACAACTTGTCATCTTCTTGTTCCCGGACCCCCCCCTCGTTGCCACTCTTGCGGTCGTCATGCTGCTGCTGGTGCATCATTTCCACCAAAAGCCCAGTTGATGGGCAAATAAAAATTGCAGCCTTGTAATGTGAACTCCCTGCTGTGAGAAAGCAAAGATTTACTACACTTTGGAAATAAAATGCTACGTTCTAAGGCGAACTTGAAAGAACAATCTTTAAAACACTATAAAGAGACAGTACATACCAATGGAATAACAACTTGTCATCTTCTTGTTCCCGCACCCCCCCCCCCCCCCTCGTTGCCACTCTTGCGGACATCATGCTGCTGGTGGTACGTAATTTCCACCAAAAGCCCAGTTGATGGGCAAATAAAAATTGCAGCCTTGTAATGTGAACACCCTGCTGTGAGAAAGCAAAGATTTACTACACATTGGAAATAAATTTCTACGTTCTAAAGTGAACTTGAAAGAACAATCTTTGAAACACCATAAAGAGACTGTACATACCAATAGGATAACAACTTGTCGTCCTCCCGTTCCTTGGCCCTCCAACCCCCCTCCACCCCTCTACCGCTGCGTGCCAATCTTGTGGACATCATGCTGCTGGTGGTGCATCATTTCCACCAAAAGCCCAGTTGATGGGCAAATAAAAGTTGCAGCCTTCTAATGTGAACACCCTGCTGTGAGAAAGCAAAGATTTACTACACTTTGGAAATAAAATGCTACGTCCTAAGGCGAACTTGAAAGAACAATCTTTAAAACACTATAAAGAGACAGTACATACCAATAGAATAAGAACTTGTCATCTTCTTGTTCCCAGCCCCCCCGCCCCCTCGTTGCCACTCTTGCGGACATCATGCTGCTGGTGGTGCGTCATTTCCACCAAAAGCACAGTTGATGGGCAAATAAAAATTGCATCCTTGTAATGTGAACACCCTGCTGTGAGAAAGCAAAGATTTACTACACTTTGGAAAGAAAATGCTACGTTCTAAGGCGAACTTGAAAGAACAATCTTTAAAACACTATAAAGAGACAGTACATACCAATAGAATAACAACTTGTCATCTTCTTGTTCCCAGCCCCCCCCCCTTGCTGCCATTGTTGCGGACATCATGCTGCTGGTGGTGCGTCATTTCCACCAAAATTCCATTGATGGGCAAATAAAAATTGCAGCCTTGTAATGTGAACACCCTGCTGTGAGAAAGCAAAGATTTACTACACTTTGGAAATAAAATGCTACGTTCTAAGGCAAACTTGAAAGAACAATCTTTAAAACACTATAAGGAGACAGTACATACCAATAGAATATCAACTTATCATCCTCTTGTTCCCGGCCCCCCCTCCCCTCTCGTTGCCAAACTTGCGGACATCATGCTGCTGGTGGTGCGTCATTTCCACCAAAAGCCCAGTTGATGGGCAAACAAATATTGCAGCCTTGTAATGTGAACACCCTGCTGTGAGAAAGCAAAGATTTACTACACTTTGGAAATAAAATGCTACGTTCTAAGGCGAACTTGAAAGAACAATCTTTAAAACACTATAAAAAAACAGTACATACCAATAGAATAACAACTTGTCACCTTCTTGTTCCCAGCCCCCCCCCCCCTCGCTGCCACTGTTGCGGACATCATGCTGCTGGTGGTGCGTCATTTCCACCAAAAGCCCAGTTGATGGGCAAATAAAAATTGCAGCCTTGTAATGTGAACACCCTGCTGTGAGAAAGCAAAGATTTAGTACACTTTGGAAATAAAATGCTACGGTCTAAGGCGAACTTGAAAGAACAATCTTTAAAACACTATAAAGAGACAGTACATACCAATAGAATATCAACTTATCATCCTCTTGTTCCCGGCCCCCCCTCCCCTCTCGTTGCCACTCTTGCGTTCATCATGCTGCTGGTGGTGCGTCATTTCCACCAAAAGCACAGTTGATGGGCAAATAAAAATTGCAGCCTTGTAATGTGAACACCCTGCTGTGAGAAAGCAAAGATTTAGTACACTTTGGAAATAAAATGCTACGGTCTAAGGCGAACTTGAAAGAACAATCTTTAAAACACTATAAAGAGACAGTACATACCAATAGAATATCAACTTATCATCCTCTTGTTCCCAGCCCCCCCTCCCCTCTCGTTGCCACTCTTGCGTTCATCATGCTTCTGGTGGTGCGTCATTTCCACCAAAAGCACAGTTGATGGGCAAATAAAAATTGCAGCCTTGTAATGTGAACACCCTGCTGTGAGAAAGCAAAGATTTACTACACTTTGGAAATAAAATGCTACGTTCTAAGGCGAACTTGAAAGAACAATCTTTAAAACACTATAAAGAAACAGTACATACCAATAGAATAACAACTTGTCATCTTCTTGTTCCCAGCCCCCCCCCCCCCCCCCTCGCTGCCACTGTTGCGGACATCATGCTGCTGGTGGTGCGTCATTTCCACCAAAAGCCCAGTTGATGGGCAAATAAAAATTGCAGCCTTGTAATGTGAACACCCTGCTGTGAGAAAGCAAAGATTTACTACACTTTGGAAATAAAATGCTACGTTCTAAGGCGAACTTGAAAGAACAATCTTTAAAACACTATAAAGAGACAGTACATACCAATAGAATATCAACTTATCATCCTCTTGTTCCCGGCCCCCCCTCCCCTCTCGTTGCCACTCTTGCGTTCATCATGCTGCTGGTGGTGCGTCATTTCCACCAAAAGCACAGTTGATGGGCAAATAAAAATTGCATCCTTGTAATGTGAACACCCTGCTGCGAGAAAGCAAAGATTTACTACACTTTGGAAATAAAATGCTACGTTCTAAGGCGAACTTGAAAGAACAATCTTTAAAACACTATAAAGAGACAGTACATACCAATAGAATATCAACTTACCATCCTCTTGTTCCCGCCCCCCCCCCCCCCTCGTTGCCAATCTAGCGGACATCATGCTGCTGGTGGTGCATCAATTCCACCAAAAGCCCAGTTGATGGGCAAATAAAAATTGCAGCCTTGTAATGTGAACACCCTGCTGTGAGAAAGCAAAGATTTACTACATTTTGGAAATAAAATGCTACGTTCTAAGGCGAACTTGAAAGAACAATCTTTAAAACACTATAAAGAGACAGTACATACCAATAGAATAACAACTTGTCATCTTCTTTTTCCGGGCCCCCCCCCCCAACCCCCCTCCCCCTCCCCGGTGCCACTCTTGCGGACATCATGCTGCTGGTGGTGCATCATTTCCACCAAAAGCCCAGTTGATGGGCAAATAAAAATTGCAGCCTTGTAATGTGAACACCCTGCTGTGAGAAAGCAAAGATTTACTACACTTTGGAAATAAATTGCTACGTTCTAAAGCGAACTTGAAAGAACAATCTTTAAAACACTATAAAGAGACAGTACATACCAATAGAATAACAACTTGTCATCTTCTTGTTCCCGCCCCCTCCCCCCTCGTTACCACTCTTGCGGTCATGATGCTGCTGGTGGTGCGTCATTTCCACCAAAAGCCCAGTTGATGGGCAAATAAAAATTGCAGCCTTGTAATGTGAACACCCTGCTGTGAGATAGCAAAGATTCACTACACTTTGGAAATAAAATGCTACGTTCTAAGGCGAACTTGAAAGAACAATCTTTAAAACACTATAAAGAGACAGTACATACCAATAGAATAACAACTTGTCATCTTCTTGTTCCCGCCCCCCCCCCCCCTCGTTGCCACTCTTGCGGTCATCATGCTGCTGGTGGTGCGTCATTTCCACCAAAAGCCCAGTTGATGGGCAAATAAAAATTGCAGCCTTGTAATGTGAACACCCTGCTGTGAGAAAGCAAAGATTTACTACACTTTGGAAATAAAATGCTACATTCTAAGGCGAACTTGAAAGAACAATCTTTAAAACACTATAAAGAGACAGTACATACCAAAAGAATAACAACTTGTCTTCTTCTTGTTCCCGGCCCCGCCCCCCTCGTTGCCACTCTTGCAGACATCATGCTGCTGATGGTGCGTCATTTCCACCAAAAGCCCAGTTGATGGGCAAATAAAAATTGCAGCCATGTAATGTGAACACCCTGCTGTGTTAAGCAAAGATGTACTACACTTTGGAAATAAAATGCTACGCTCAAAGGCGAACTTGAAAGAACAATCTTTAAAATACTATAAAGAGACAGTACATACCAAGAGAATAACAACTTTTCATCTTCTTGTTCCCGGCCCTCCCCCCCTCGTTGCCACACTTGCGGACATCATGCTGCTGGTGGAGCGTCATTTCCACCAAAAGCCCAGTTGATGGGCAAATAAAAATTGCAGCCTTGTAATGTGAACACCCTGCTGTGAGAAAGCAAAGATTTACTACACTTTGGAAATAAAATGCTACGTTCTAAGGCGAACTTGAAAGAACAATCTTTAAAACACTATAAAGAGACAGTACATACCAATAGAATATCAACTTGTCATCTTCCTGTTCCCGGCCCCCCCTCCCCTCTCGTTGCCACACTTGCGGACATCATGCTGCTGGTCGAGCGTCATTTCCACCAAAAGCCCAGTTGATGGGCAAATAAAAATTGCAGCCTTGTAATGTGAACACCCTGCTGTGAGAAAGCTAAGATTTACTACACTTTGGAAATAAAACGCTACGTTCTAAGGCGAACTTGAAAGAACAATCTTTAAAACACTATAAAGAGACAGTACATACCTATAGAATAGCAACTTGTCATCCCCTTGTTCCCGGCCCCCCCTCCCCTCTCGTTGCCACACATGCGGACATCATGCTGCTGGTGGAGCGTCATTTCCACCAAAAGCCCAGTTGATGGGCAAATAAAAATTGCATCCTTGTAATGTGAACACCCTGCTGTGAGAAAGCAAAGATTTACTACACTTTGGAAATTAAATGCTACGTTCTAAGGCGAACTTGAAAGAACAATCTTTAAAACACTATAAAGAGACAGTACATACCAATAGAATAACAACTTGTCATCGTCTTGTTCCCGGACCCCCTCCTCGTTGCCACTCTTGCGGACATCATGTTGCTGGTGGTACATCATTTCCACCAAAAGCCCAGTTGATGGGCAAATAAAAATTGCAGCCTTGTAATGTGAACACCCTGCTGTGAGAAAGCAAAGATTTATTACACTTTGGAAATAAAATGCTACGTTCTAAGGCGACCTTGAAAGAACAATCTTTAAAACACTATAAAGAAACAGTACATACCAATAGAATAACAACTTGTCATCTTCTTGTTCTCAGCCCCGCCCCCCCTCGCTGCCACTGTTGCGGACATCATGCTGCTGGTGGAGCGTCATTTCCACCAAAAGCCCAGTTGATAGGCAAATAAAAATTGCAGCCTTGTAATGTGAACACCCTGCTGTGAGAAAGCTAAGATTTACTACACTTTGGAAATAGAACGCTACGTTCTAAGGCGAACTTGAAAGAACAATCTTTAAAACACTATAAAGAGACAGTACATACCTATAGAATAACAACTTGTCATCCCCTTGTTCCCGGCCCCCCCTCCCCTCTCGTTGCCACACATGCGGACATCATGCTGCTGGTGGAGCGTCATTTCCACCAAAAGCCCAGTTGATGGGCAAATAAAAATTGCATCCTTGTAATGTGAACACCCTGCTGTGAGAAAGCAAAGATTTACTACACTTTGGAAATTAAATGCTACGTTCTAAGGCGAACTTGAAAGAACAATCTTTAAAACACTATAAAGAGACAGTACATACCAGTAGAATAACAACTTGTCATCGTCTTGTTCCCGGACCCCCCCCTCGTTGCCACTCTTGCGGACATCATGTTGCTGGTGGTACATCATTTCCACCAAAAGCCCAGTTGATGGGCAAATAAAAATTGCAGCCTTGTAATGTGAACACCCTGCTGTGAGAAAGCAAAGATTTATTACACTTTGGAAATAAAATGCTACGTTCTAAGGCGACCTTGAAAGAACAATCTTTAAAACACTATAAAGAAACAGTACATACCAATAGAATAACAACTTGTCATCTTCTTGTCCTCAGCCCCGCCCCCCTCGCTGCCACTGTTGCGGACATCATGCTGCTGGTGGTGCGTCATTTCCACCAAAAGCACAGTTGATGGGCAAATAAAAATTGCATCCTTGTAATGTGAACACCCTGCTGTGAGAAAGCAAAGATTTACTACACTTTGGAAATAAAATGCTACGTTCTAAGGCGAACTTGAAAGAACAATCTTTAAAACACTATAAAGAGACAGTACATACCAATAGAATAACAACATGTCATCTTCTTGTTGTTTTCAGCCCCCCCCCCCCTCGCTGCCACTGTTGCGGGCATCATGCTGCTGGTGGTGTGTCATATCCACCAAAAGCCCAGTTGATGGGCAAATAAAAATTGCAGCCTTGTAATGTGAACACCCTGCTGTGAGAAAGCAAAGATTTACTACACTTTGGAAATAAAATGCTACGTTCTAAGGCGAACTTGAAAGAACAATCTTTAAAACACTATAAAGAGACAGTACATACCAATAGAATATCAACTTATCATCCTCTTGTTCCCGGCCCCCCCTCCCCTCTCGTTGCCACTCTTGCGTTCATCATGCTGCTGGTGGTGCGTCATTTCCACCAAAAGCACAGTTGATGGGCAAATAAAAATTGCATCCTTGTAATGTGAACACCCTGCTGTGAGAAAGCAAAAATTTACTACACTTTGGAAACAAAATGCTACGTTCTAAGGCGAACTTGAAAGAACAATCTTTAAAACACTATAAAGAGACAGTACATACCAATAGAATATCAACTTACCATCCTCTTTTTCCCGCCCCCCCCCCCCCCCCCCTCGTTACCACTCTTGCGGACATCATGCTGCTGGTGGTGCATCATTTCCACCAAAAGCCCAGTTGATGGTCAAATAAAAATTGCAGCCTTGTAATGTGAACACCCTGCTGTGAGAAAGCAAAGATTTACTACACTTTGGAAATAAAATGCTTCGTTCTAAGGCGAACTTGAAAGAACAATCTTTAAAACACTATAAAGAGACAGTACATACCAATAGAATATCAACTTAACATCCTCTTGTTCCCGGCCCCCCCCCCCTCCCCTCTCGTTGCCACACTTGCGGACATCATGCTGCTGGTGGAGCGTCATTTCCACCAAAAGCCCAGTTGATGGGCAAATAAAAATTGCAGCCTTGTAATGTGAACACCCTGCTGTGAGAAAGCAAAGATTTACTACACTTTGGAAATAAAATGCTACGTTCTAAGGCGAACTTGAAAGAACAATCTTTAAAACACTATAAAGAGACAGTACATACCAATAGAATATCAACTTGTCATCTTCCTGTTCCCGGCCCCCCCTCCCCTCTCGTTGCCACACTTGCGGACATCATGCTGCTGGTGGAGCGTCATTTCCACCAAAAGCCCAGTTGATGGGCAAATAAAAATTGCAGCCTTGTAATGTGAACACCCTGCTGTGAGAAAGCAAAGATTTACTACACTTTGGAAATAAAATGCTACGTTCTAAGGCGAACTTGAAAGAACAATCTTTAAAACACTATAAAGAGACAGTACATACCAATAGAATATCAACTTGTCATCTTCCTGTTCCCGGCCCCCCCTCCCCTCTCGTTGCCACACTTGCGGACATCATGCTGCTGGTGGAGCGTCATTTCCACCAAAAGCCCAGTTGATGGGCAAATAAAAATTGCAGCCTTGTAATGTGAACACCCTGCTGTGAGAAAGCAAAGATTTACTACACTTTGGAAATAAAATGCTACGTTCTAAGGCGAACTTGAAAGAACAATCTTTAAAACACTATAAAGAGACAGTACATACCTATAGAATATCAACTTGTCATCCTCTTGTTCCCAGCCCCCCCACCCCTCTCGTTGCCACACTTGCGGACATCATGCTGCTGGTGGAGTGTCATTTCCACCAAAAGTCCAGTTGATGGGCAAATAAAAATTGCAGCCTTGTAATGTGAACACCCTGCTGTGAGAAAGCAAAGATTTACTACACTTTGGAAATAAAATGCTACGTTCTAAGGCGAACTTGAAAGAACAATCTTTAAAACACTAAAAAGAGACAGTACATACCAATTGAATAACAACTTGTCATCTTCTTGTTCCCAGCCCCCCCCCCCCCCCCTCGCTGCCACTGTTGCGGACATCATGCTGCTGGTGGTGCGTCATTTCCACCATAAGCCCAGTTGATGGGCAAATAAAAATTGCAGCCTTGTAATGTGAACACCCTGCTGTGAGAAAGCAAAGATTTATTACACTTTGGAAATAAAATGCTACGTTCTAAGGCGAACTTGAAAGAACAATCTTTAAAACACTATAAAGAAACAGTACATACCAATAGAATAACAACTTGTCATCTTCTTGTTCCCAGCCCCTTCCCCCCCTCGCTACCACTGTTGCGGACATCATGCTGCTGGTGGTGCGTCATTTCCACCAAAAGCCCAGTTGATGGGCAAATAAAAATTGCAGCCTTGTAATGTGAACACCCTGCTGTGAGAAAGCAAAGATTTACTACACTTTGGAAATAAAATGCTACGTTCTAAGGCGAACTTGAAAGAACAATCTTTAAAACACTATAAAGAGACAGTACATACCAGTAGAATATCAACTTATCATCCTCTTGTTCCCGGCCCCCCCTCCCCTCTCGTTGCCACTCTTGCGTTCATCATGCTGCTGGTGGTGCGTCATTTCCAACAAAAGCACAGTTGATAGGCAAATAAAAATTGCATCCTTGTAATGTGAACACCCTGCTGCGAGAAAGCAAAGATTTACTACACTTTGGAAATAAAATGCTACGTTCTAAGGCGAACTTGAAAGAACAATCTTTAAAACACTATAAAGAGACAGTACATACCAATAGAATATCAACTTACCATCCTCTTGTTCCCGCCCCCCTCCCCTCGTTGCCACTCTTGCGGACATCATGCTGCTGGTGGTGCATCATTTCCACCAAAAGCCCAGTTGATGGGCAAATAAAAATTGCAGCCTTGTAATGTGAACACCCTGCTGTGAGAAAGCAAAGATTTACTACACTTTGGAAATAAAATGCTACGTTCTAAGGCGAACTTGAAAGAACAATCTTTAAAACACTATAAAGAGACAGTACATACCTATAGAATATCAACTTGTCATCCTCTTGTTCCCGGCCCCCCCACCCCTCTCGTTGCCACACTTGCGGACATCATGCTGCTGGTGGAGTGTCATTTCCACCAAAAGTCCAGTTGATGGGCAAATAAAAATTGCAGCCTTGTAATGTGAACACCCTGCTGTGAGAAAGCAAAGATTTACTACACTTTGGAAATAAAATGCTACGTTCTAAGGCGAACTTGAAAGAACAATCTTTAAAACACTATAAAGAGACAGTACATACCAATAGAATATCAACTTGTCATCTTCTTGTTCCCGGCCCCCGTTTCCCCTCTCGTTGCCACACTTGCGGACATCATGCTGCTGGTGGAGCGTCATTTCCACCAAAAGCCCAGTTGATGGGCAAATAAAAATTGCAGCCTTGTAATGTGAACACCCTGCTGTGAGAAAGCAAAGATTTACTACACTTTGGAAATAAAATGCTACGTTCTAAGGCGAACTTGAAAGAACAATCTTTAAAACACTATAAAGAGACAGTACATACCAATAGAATATCAACTTGTCATCCTTTTGTTCCCGGCCCCACCTCCCCACTCGTTGCCACACTTGCGGACATCATGCTGCTGGTGGAGCGTCATTTCCACCAAAAGCACAGTTGATGGGCAAATAAAAATTGCAGCCTTGTAATGTGAACACACTGCTGTGAGAAAGTAAAGATTTACTACACTTTGGAAATAAAATGCTACGTTCTAAGGCGAACTTGAAAGAACAATCTTTAAAACACTATAAAGAGACAGTACATACCAATAGAATAACAGCTTGTCATGTTCTTGTTCCCGGCCCCCCCCACCCCTCGTTGCCACTCTTGTGGTCATCATGCTCTTGGTGGTGCGTCATTTCCACCAAAAACCCATTTGATGGGCAAATAAAAATTGCAGCCTTGTAATGTGAACACCCTGCTGTGAGAAAGCAAAGATTTACTACACTTTGGAAATAAAATGCTACGTTCTAAGGTGAACTTGAAAGAACAATCTTTAAAACACTATAAAGAGACAGTACATACCAATAGAATAACAACTTGTCTTCTTCTTGTTCCCGGCCCCCCCCCTCCGCTCGTTGCCACTCTTGAGGACATCCTGCTGCTGGTGGTGAGTCATTTCCACCAAAAGCCCAGTTGATGAGCAATTAAAAATTGCAGCCTTGTAATGTGAACACCCTGCAGTGAGAAAGCAAAGATTTACTACACTTTGGAAATAAAATGCTACGTTCTAAGGCGAACTTGAAAGAACAATCTTTAAAACACTATAAAGAGACAGTACATACCAATAGAATAACAACTTGTCATCTTCTTGTTCCCGGACCCCCCCCTCGTTGCCACTCTTGCGGACATCATGTTGCTGGTGGTACATCATTTCCACCAAAAGCCCAGTTGATGGGCAAATAAAAATTGCAGCCTTGTAATGTGAACACCCTGCTGTGAGAAAGCAAAGATTTATTACACTTTGGAAATAAAATGCTACGTTCTAAGGCGACCTTGAAAGAACAATCTTTGAAACACTATAAAGAGACAGTACATACCAAAAGAATAACAACTTGTCTTCTTCTTGTTCCCGGCCCCGCCCCCCTCGTTGCCACTCTTGCAGACATCATGCTGCTGATGGTGCGTCATTTCCACCAAAAGCCCAGTTGATGGGCAAATAAAAATTGCAGCCTTGTAATGTGAACACCCTGCTGTGAGAAAGCAAAGATTTACTACACTTTGGAAATAAAATGCTACGTTCTACGGCGAACTTGAAAGAACAATCTTTAAAACACTATAAAGAGACAGTACATACCAATAGAATAACAACTTGTCATCTTCTTGTTCCCAGCCCTCCCCCCCCCCCCCCCGAGGTGCCACTGTTGCGGACATCATGCTGCTGGTGGTGCGTCATTTCCACCAAAAGCCCAGTTGATGGGCAAATAAAAATTGCATCCTTGTAATGTGAACACCCTGCTGTGAGAAAGCAAAGATTTACTACACTTTGGAAATAAAATGCTACGTTCTAAGGCGAACATGAAAGAACAATCTTTAAAACACTATAAAGAGACAGTACATACCAATTGAATAACAACTTGTCATCTTCTTGTTCCCGGACCCCCCCCTCGTTGCCACTCTTGCGGACATCATGTTGCTGGTGGTACATCATTTCCACCAAAAGCCCAGTTGATGGGCAAATAAAAATTGCAGCCTTGTAATGTGAACACCCTGCTGTGAGAAAGCAAAGATTTATTACACTTTGGAAATAAAATGCTATGTTCTAAGGCGACCTTGAAAGAACAATCTTTAAAACACTATAAAGAAACAGTACATACCAATAGAATAACAACTTGTCATCTTCTTGTTCTCAGCCCCGCCCCCCTCGCTGCCACTGTTGCGGACATCATGCTGCTGGTGGTGCGTCATTTCCACCAAAAGCACAGTTGATGGGCAAATAAAAATTGCATCCTTGTAATGTGAACACCCTGCTGTGAGAAAGCAAAGATTTACGACACTTTGGAAATAAAATGCTACGTTCTAAGGCGAACTTGAAAGAACAATCTTTAAAACACTATAAAGAGACAGTACATACCAATAGAATAACAACTTGTCATCTTCTTGTTGTTTTCAAGCCCCCCCCCCCCCCTCGCTGCCACTGTTGCGGACATCATGCTGCTGGTGGTGTGTCATATCCACCAAAAGCCCAGTTGATGGGCAAATAAAAATTGCAGCCTTGTAATGTGAACACCCTGCTGTGAGAAAGCAAAGATTTACTACACTTTGGAAATAAAATGCTACATTCTAAGGCAAACTTGATGGAACAATCTTTAAAACACTATAAAGAGACAGTACATACCAATAGAATATCAACTTATCATCCTCTTGTTCCCGGCCCCCCCCTCCCCTCTCGTTGCCACTCTTGCGTTCATCATGCTGCTGGTGGTGCGTCATTTCCACCAAAAGCACAGTTGATGGGCAAATAAAAATTGCATCCTTGTAATGTGAACACCCTGCTGTGAGAAAGCAAAAATTTACTACACTTTGGAAACAAAATGCTACGTTCTAAGGCGAACTTGAAAGAACAATGTTTAAAACACTATAAAGAGACAGTACATACCAATAGAATATCAACTTACCATCCTCTTGTTCCCGCCCCCCCCCCCCCTCGTTACCACTCTTGCGGACATCATGCTGCTGGTGGTGCATCATTTCCACCAAAAGCCCAGTTGATGGGCAAATAAAAATTGCAGCCTTGTAATGTGAACACCCTGCTGTGAGAAAGCAAAGATTTACTACACTTTGGAATTAAAATGCTTCGTTCTAAGGCGAACTTGAAAGAACAATCTTTAAAACACTATAAAGAGACAGTACATACCAATAGAATATCAACTTAACATCCTCTTGTTCCCGGCCCCCCCCCTCCCCTCTCGTTGCCACACTTGCGGACATCATGCTGCTGGTGGAGCGTCATTTCCACCAAAAGCCCAGTTGATAGGCTAATAAAAGTTGCAGCCTTGTAATGTGAACACCCTGCTGTGAGAAAGCAAAGATTTACTACACTTTGGAAATAAAATGCTACGTTCTAAGGCGAACTTGAAAGAACAATCTTTAAAACACTATAAAGAGACAGTACATACCTATAGAATATCAACTTGTCATCCTCTTGTTCCCGGCCCCCCCCACCCCTCTCGTTGCCACACTTGCGGACATCATGCTGCTGGTGGAGTGTCATTTCCACCAAAAGTCCAGTTGATGGGCAAATAAAAATTGCAGCCTTGTAATGTGAACACCCTGCTGTGAGAAAGCAAAGATTTACTACACTTTGGAAATAAAATGCAACGTTCTAAGGCGAACTTGAAAGTACAATCTTTAAAACACTATAAAGAGACAGTACATACCAATAGAATATCAACTTGTCATCTTCCTGTTCCCGGCCCCCCCACCCCTCTCGTTGCCACACTTGCGGACATCATGCTGCTGGTGGAGCATCATTTCCACCAAAAGCCCAGTTGATGGGCAAATAAAAATTACAGCCTTGTAATGTGAACACCCTGCTGTGAGAAAGCTAAGATTTACTACACTTTGGAAATAAAACGCTACGTTCTAAGGCGAACTTGAAAGAACAATCTTTAAAACACTATAAAGAGACAGTACATACCTATAGAATATCAACTTGTCATCCTCTTGTTCCCGGCCCCCCCACCCCTCTCGTTGCCACACTTGCGGACATCATGCTGCTGGTGGAGTGTCATTTCCACCAAAAGTCCAGTTGATGGACAAATAAAAATTGCAGCCTTGTAATGTGAACACCCTGCTGTGAGAAAGCAAAGATTTACTACACTTTGGAAATAAAATGCTACGTTCTAAGGCGAACTTGAAAGAACAATCTTTAAAACACTAAAAAGAGACAGTACATACCAATAGAATAACAACTTGTCATCTTCTTGTTCCCAGCCCCCCCCCCCCCCTCGCTGCCACTGTTGCGGACATCATGCTGCTGGTGGTGCGTCATTTCCACCATAAGCCCAGTTGATGGGCAAATAAAAATTGCAGCCTTGTAATGTGAACACCCTGCTGTGAGAAAGCAAAGATTTATTACACTTTGGAAATAAAATGCTACGTTCTAAGGCGAACTTGAAAGAACAATCTTTAAAACACTATAAAGAAACAGTACATACCAATAGAATAACAACTTGTCATCTTCTTGTTCCCAGCCCCCCCCCCCCCCCCCCCTCGTTGCCACTCTTGCGGACATCATGCTGCTGGTGGTGCGTCATTTCCAAAAAAAGCACAGTTGATGGGCAAATAAAAATTGCAGCCTTGTAATGTGAACACCCTGCTGTGAGAAAGCAAAGATTTACTACACTTTGGAAATAAAATGCTACGTTCTAAGGCGAACTTGAAAGAACAATCTTTAAAACACTATAAAGAAAAAGTACATACCAATAGAATAACAACTTGTCATCTTCTTGTTCCCAGCCCCTTCCCCCCCTCGCTACCACTGTTGCGGACATCATGCTGCTGGTGGTGCGTCATTTCCACCAAAAGCCCAGTTGATGGGCAAATAAAAATTGCAGCCTTGTAATGTGAACACCCTGCTGTGAGAAAGCAAAGATTTACTACACTTTGGAAATAAAATGCTACGTTCTAAGGCGAACTTGAAAGAACAATCTTTAAAACACTATAAAGAGACAGTACATACCAGTAGAATATCAACTTATCATCCTCTTGTTCCCGGCCCCCCCCTCCCCTCTCGTTGCCACTCTTGCGTTCATCATGCTGCTGGTGGTGCGTCATTTCCACCAACAGCACAGTTGATAGGCAAATAAAAATTGCATCCTTGTAATGTGAACACCCTGCTGCGAGAAAGCAAAGATTTACTACACTTTGGAAATAAAATGCTACGTTCTAAGGCGAACTTGAAAGAACAATCTTTAAAACACTATAAAGAGACAGTACATACCAATAGAATATCAACTTACCATCCTCTTGTTCCCGCCCCCCTCCCCTCGTTGCCACTCTTGCGGACATCATGCTGCTGGTGGTGCGTCATTTCCACCAAAAGCCCAGTTGATGGGCAAATAAAAATTGCAGCCTTGTAATGTGAACACCCTGCTGTGAGAAAGCAAAGATTTATTACATTTTGGAAATAAAATTCTACGTTCTAAGGCGAACTTGAAAGAACAATCTTTAAAACACTATAAAGAGACAGCACATACCAATAGAATATCAACTTATCATCCTCTTGTTCCCAGCCCCCCCACCCCTCTCGTTGCCACACTTGCGGACATCATGCTGCTGGTGGAGCGTCATTTCCACCAAAAGCCCAGTTGATGGGCAAATAAAAATTGCAGCCTTGTAATGTGAACACCCTGCTGTGAGAAAGCAAAGATTTACTACACTTTGGAAATAAAATGCTACGTTCTAAGGCGAACTTGAAAGAACAATCTTTAAAACACTATAAAGAGACAGTACATACCTATAGAATATCAACTTGTCATCCTCTTGTTCCCGGCCCCCCCACCCCTCTCGTTGCCACACTTGCGGACATCATGCTGCTGGTGGAGTGTCATTTCCACCAAAAGTCCAGTTGATGGGCAAATAAAAATTGCAGCCTTGTAATGTGAACACCCTGCTGTGAGAAAGCAAAGATTTACTACACTTTGGAAATGAAATGCTACGTTATAAGGCAAACTTGAAAGAACAATCTTTAAAACACTATAATGAGACAGTACATACCAATAGAATATCAACTTGTCATCTTCTTGTTCCCGGACCCCGTTTCCCCTCTCGTTGCCACACTTGCGGACATCATGCTGCTGGTGGAGCGTCATTTCCACCAAAAGCCCAGTTGATGGGCAAATAAAAATTGCAGCCTTGTAATGTGAACACCCTGCTGTGAGAAAGCAAAGATTTACTACACTTTGGAAATAAAATGCTACGTTCTAAGGCGACCTTGAAAGAACAATCTTTAAAACACTATAAAAAGACAGTACATACCAATAGAATCACAACTTGTAATCATATTGTTCCCCCCCCCCCCCCCCCCCCCACTACCCGTTGACACACTTGCGGACATCATGCTGCTGGTGGTGCGTCATTTCCACCAAAAGCCCAATTGATGGGCAAATAAAAATTGCAGCCTTGTAATGTGAACACCCTGCTGTGGGAAAGCAAAGATTTACCACACTTTGGGAATAAAATGCTACGTTCTAAGGCGAACGTGAAAAAACAATCTTTAAAACACTATAAAGAGACAGTACATACCAATAGAATAACAACTTGTCATCCTCTTGTTCCCATCCCCCCCCCCCCCCCCCCCCCCTCGTTGCTACTCTTGCGGACATCATGCTGCTGGTGGTGCGTCATTTCCACTAAAGGCCCAGTTGATGGGCAAATAAAAATTGCAGCCTTGTAATGTGAACACCCTGCTGTGAGAAAGCAAAGATTTACTACACTTTGGGAATAAAATGCAACGTTCTAAGGCGAACTTGAAAGAACAATCTTTAAAACACTATAAAGAGACAGTACATACCAATAGAATATCAACTTACCATCCTCTTGTTCCCGCCCCCCTCCCCTCGTTGCCACTCTTGCGGACATCATGCTGCTGGTGGTGCATCATTTCCACCAAAAGCCCAGTTGATGGGCAAATAAAAATTGCAGCCTTGTAATGTGAACACCCTGCTGTGAGAAAGCAAAGATTTATTACATTTTGGAAATAAAATGCTACGTTCTAAGGCGAACTTGAAAGAACAATCTTTAAAACACTATAAAGAGACAGTACATACCAGTAGAATATCAACTTATCATCCTCTTGTTCCCGGCCCCCCCTCCCCTCTCGTTGCCACTCTTGCGTTCATCATGCTGCTGGTGGTGCGTCATTCCCACCAACAGCACAGTTGATAGGCAAATAAAAATTGCATCCTTGTAATGTGAACACCCTGCTGCGAGAAAGCAAAGATTTACTACACTTTGGAAATAAAATGCTACGTTCTAAGGCGAACTTGAAAGAACAATCTTTAAAACACTATAAAGAGACAGTACTTACCAATAGAATACCAACTTTTCATCTACTTGTTCCTGGCCCCCCCACACCTCTTTGCCACTCTTGCGGACATCATGCTGCTGGTGGTGCATCATTTCCACCAAAAGCCCAGTTGATGGGCAAATAAAAATTGCAGCCTTGTAATGTGAACACCCTGCTGTGAGAAAGCAAAGATTTATTACATTTTGGAAATAAAATGCTACGTTCTAAGGCGAACTTGAAAGAACAATCTTTAAAACACTATAAAGAGACAGCACATACCAATAGAATATCAACTTATCATCCTCTTGTTCCCAGCCCCCCCACCCCTCTCGTTGCCACACTTGCGGACATCATGCTGCTGGTGAAGCGTCATTTCCACCAAAAGCCCAGTTGATGGGCAAATAAAAATTGCAGCCTTGTAATGTGAACACCCTGCTGTGAGAAAGCAAAGATTTACTACACTTTGGAAATAAAATGCTACGTTCTAAGGCGAACTTGAAAGAACAATCTTTAAAACACTATAAAGAGACAGTACATACCAATAGAATATCAACTTGTCATCCTTTTGTTCCCGGCCCCACCTCCCCACTCGTTGCCACACTTGCGGACATCATGCTGCTGGTGGAGCGTCATTTCCACCAAAAGCACAGTTGATGGGCAAATAAAAATTGCAGCCTTGTAATGTGAACACACTGCTGTGAGAAAGCAAAGATTTACTACACTTTGGAAATAAAATGCTACGTTCTAAGGCGAACTTGAAAGAACAATCTTTAAAACACTATAAAGAGACAGTACATACCAATAGAATAACAACTTGTCATGTTCTTGTTCCCGGCCCCCCCCACCCCTCGTTGCCACTCTTGTGGTCATCATGCTCTTGGTGGTGCGTCATTTCCACCAAAAGCCCATTTGATGGGCAAATAAAAATTGCAGCCTTGTAATGTGAACACCCTGCTGTGAGAAAGCAAAGATTTACTACACTTTGGAAATAAAATGCTACGTTCTAAGGCGAACTTGAAAGAACAATCTTTAAAACACTATAAAGAGACAGTACATACCAATAGAATAACAACTTGTCATCTTCTTGTTCCCGGCCCCCCCCCTCCCCTCGTTGCCACTCTTGAGGACATCGTGCTGCTGGTGGTGAGTCATTTCCACCAAAAGCCCAGTTGATGAGCAATTAAAAATTGCAGCCTTGTAATGTCAACACCCTGCAGTGAGAAAGCAAAGATTTACTATACTTTGGAAATAAAATGCTAAGTTCTAAGGCGAACTTGAAAGAACAATCTTTAAAACACTACTAAGAGACAGTACATACCAATAGAATAACAACTTGTCTTCTTCTTGTTCCCGGCCCCCCCCCCCCCTCGTTGCCACTCTTGCGGTCATCATGCTGCTGGTGATGTGTCATTTCCACCAAAAGCCCAGTTGATGGGCAAATAAAAATTACAGCCTTGTAATGTGAACACCCTGCTGTGAGAAAGCAAAGATTTACTACACTTTGGAAATAAAATGCTACGTTCTAAGGCGAACTTAAAAGAACAATCTTTAAAACACCATAAAGAGACAGTACATACCAATAGAATAACAACTTGTCATCTTCTTGTTCCCGCCCCCCCCCCCCTCGTTGCCACTCTTGCGGTCATCATGCTGCTGGTGGTGCATCATTTCCACCAAAAGCCCAGTTGATGGGCAAATAAAAATTGCAGCCTTGTAATGTGAACACCCTGCTGTGAGAAAGCAAAGATTTACCACACTTTGGGAATAAAATGCTACGTTCTAAGGCGAACTTGAAAGAACAATCTTTAAAACACTATAAAAAGACAGTACATACCAATAGAATCACAACTTGTAATCATCTTGTTCCCCCCCCCCCCCCCCCCCCCCACTACCCGTTGACACACTTGCGGACATCATGCTGCTCTTGGTGCGTCATTTCCACCAAAAGCCCAATTGATGGGCAAATAAAAATTGCAGCCTTGTAATGTGAACACCCTGCTGTGAGAAAGCAAAGATTTACTACACTTTGGAAATAAAATGCTACGTTCTAAGGCGAACTTGAAATAACAATCTTTAAAACACTATAAGGAGACAGTACATACCAATAGAATATCAACTTGTCATCCTCTTGTTCCCGGCCCCCTTTCCCCCCACGTTGCCACTCTTGCGGACATCATGCTGCTGGTGGTGCGTCATTTCCACTAAAGGCCCAGTTGATGGTCAAATAAAAATTGCAGCCTTGTAATGTGAACACCCTGCTGTGAGAAAGCAAAGATTTACTACACTTTGGAAATAAAATGCTACGTTCTAAGGCGAACTTGAAAGAACAATCTTTGAAACACTATAAAGAGACAGTACATACCAATAGAATAACAACTTGTCATCCTCTTCTTCCCCCCCCCCCCCCCCCCCCCCCCCCCCCCGCCTCCTTACCATCCTTACCACTCTTGCGGACATCATGCTGCTGGTGGTGCGTCATTTCCACCAAAAGACCAGTTGATGGGCAAATAAAAGTTGCAGCCTTGTAATGTGAACACCCTGCTGTGAGAAAGCAAAGATTTACTACACTTTGGGAATAAAATGCTACGTTCTAAGGCGAACGTGAAAAAACAATCTTTAAAACACTATAAAGAGACAGTACATACCAATAGAATAACAACTTGTCATCCTCTTGTTCCCATCCCCCCCCCCCCCCTCCCCCCCCCCACGTTGCCACTCTTGCGGACATCATGCTGCTGGTGGTGCGTCATTTCCACTAAAGGCCCAGTTGATGGGCAAATAAAAATTGCAGCCTTGTAATGTGAACACCCTGCTGTGAGAAAGCAAAGATTTACTACACTTTGGAAATAAAATGCAACGTTCTAAGGCGAACTTGAAAGAACAATCTTTAAAACACTATAAAGAGACAGTACATACCAATAGAATATCAACTTGTCATCCTCTTGTTCCCGGCCCCCTTTCGCCCCACGTTGCCCCTCTTGTTAACATCATGCTGCTGGTGGTGCGTCATTTCCACTAAAGGCCCAGTTGATGGTCAAATAAAAATTGCAGCCTTGTAATGTGAACACCCTGCTGTGAGAAAGCAAAGATTTACAACACTTTGGAAATAAAATGCTACGTTCTAAGGCGAACTTGAAAGAACAATCTTTAAAACACTATAAAGAGACAGTACATACCAATAGAATAACAACTTGTCATCCTCTTCTTCCCACCCCCCCCCCCCCCTCCTTACCCTCCTTACCACTCTTGCGGACATCATGCTGCTGGTGGTGCATCATTTCCACCAAAAGCCCAGTTGATGGGCAAATAAAAATTGCAGCCTTGTAATGTGAACACCCTGCTGTGAGAAAGCAAAGATTTACTACACTTTGGAAATAAAATGCTACGTTCTAAGGCGAACTTGAAAGAACAATCTTTAAAACACTATAAAGTGACAGTACATACCAATAGAATAACAACTTGTCATCTTCTTGTTCCCGGCCCCCCCCACCCCTCGTTGCCACTCTTGCGGTCATCATGCTGCTGGTGGTGCGTCATTTCCACCAAAAGCCCAGTTGATGGGCAAATAAAAATTGCAGCCTTGTAATGTGAACACCCTGCTGTGAGAAAGGAAAGATTTACTACACTTTGGAAATAAAATGCTACGTTCTAAGGCGAACTTGAAAGAACAATCTTTAAAACACTATAAAGAGACAGTACATACCAATAGAATGACAACTTGTCATCCTCTTCTTCCCACCCCCCCCCCCTCTCTACCCTCCTTACCACTCTTGCGGACATCATGCTGCTGGTGGTGCATCATTTCCACCAAAAGCCCAGTTGATGGGCAAATAAAAATTGCAGCCTTGTAATGTGAACACCCTGCTGTGAGAAAGCAAAGATTTACTACACTTTGGAAATAAAATGCTACGTTCTAAGGCGAACTTGAATAACAATCTTTAAAACACTATAAAGAGACAGTACATACCAATAGAATAACAACTTGTCTTCCTCTTGTTCCCGCCCCCCCCCCCCCCCTCGTTACCACTCTTGCGGACATCATGCTGCTGGTGTTGCGTCATTTCCAACAAAAGCCCAGTTGACGGGCAAATAAACATTGCAGCCTTGTAATGTGAACACCCTGCTGTGAGAAAGCAAAGATTTACTACACTTTGGAAATAAAATGCAACGTTCTAAGGCGAAATTGAAAGAACAATCTTTAAAACACTATAAAGAGACAGTACATACCAATAGAATAACAACTTGTCATCTTCTTGTTCCCGGCCCCCCCACCCCTCGTTGCCACTCTTGCGGACATCATGCTGCTGGTGGTGCATCATTTCCACCAAAAGCCCAGGTGATGGGCAAATAAAAATTGCAGCCTTGTAATGTGAACACCCTGCTGTGAGAAAGCAAAGATTTACTACACTTTGGAAATAAAATGCAACGTTCTAAGGCGAAATTGAAAGAACAATCTTTAAAACACTATAAAGAGACAGTACATACCAATAGAATAACAACTTGTCATCTTCTTGTTCCCGCCCCCCCCCCCCCTCGTTGCCACTCTTGCGGTCATCATGCTGCTGGTGGTGCATCATTTCCACCAAAAGCCCTGTTGATGGGCAAATAAAAATTGCAGCCTTGTAATGTGAACACCCTGCTGTGAGAAAGCAAAGATTTACTACACTTTGGAAATAAAATGCTACGTTCTAAGGCGAACTTGAATAACAATCTTTAAGCCACTATAAAGAGACAGTACATACCAAAAGAATAACAACTTGTCATCCTCTTGTTCCCGCCCCCCCCGCCCCTCGTTGCCACTCTTGCGGACATCATGCTGCTGGTGGTGCGTCATTTCCACCAAAAGCCCAGTTGACGGGCAAATAAAAATTGCAGCCTTGTAATGTGAACACCCTGCTGTGAGAAAGCAAAGATTTACTACACGTTGGAAATAAAATGCTACGTTCTAAGGCGAACTTGAAAGAACAATCTTTAAAACACTATAAAGAGACAGTACATACCAATAGAATAACAACTTGTCATCTTCTTGTTCCCGGACCCCCCCCCCTCGTTGCCACTCTTGCGGACATCATGCTGCTGGTGGTGCATCATTTCCACCAAAAGCCCAGTTGATGGGCAAATAAAAATTGCAGCATTGTAATGGGAACACCCTGCTGTGAGAAAGCAAAGATTTACTATACTTTGGAAATAAAATTCTACGTTCTAAGGCGAACTTGAAAGAACAATCTTTAAAACACTATAAAGAGACAGTACATACCAATAGAATAACAACTTGTCATCTTCTTGTTCCCGGCCCCCCCACACCTCGTTGCCACTCTTGCGGACATCATGCTGCTGGTGGTGCATCATTTCCACCAAAAGCCCAGGTGATGGGCAAATAAAAATTGCAGCCTTGTAATGTGAACACCCTGCTGTGAGAATGCAAAGATTCACCACACTTTGGAAATAAAATGCTACGTTCTAAAGCGAACTTGACAGAACAATCTTTAAAACACTATAAAGACCCAGTACATACCAATAGAATAACAACTTGTCATCTTCTTGTTCCCGGCCCCCCCCCCCTCGTTGCCACTCTTGCGGACATCATGCTGCTGGTGGTGCGTCATTTCCACCAAAAGCCCAGTTGATGGGCAAATAAAAATTGCAGCCTTGTAATGTGAACACCCTGCTGTGAGAAAGCAAAGATTTACTACACTTTGGAAATAAAATGCTACGTTCTAAGGCGAACTTGAAAGAACAATCTTTAAAACACTATAAAGAGACAGTACATACCAATAGAATAACAACTTGTCATCTTCTTGTTCCCGCCCCCCCCCCCCTCGTTACCACTCTTGCGGTCATCATGTTGCTGGTGGTGCATCATTTCCACCAAAAGCCCTGTTGATGGGCAAAGAAAAATTGCAGCCTTGTAACGTGAACACCCTGCTGTGAGAAAGCAAAGATTTACTACACTTTGGAAATAATATGCTACGTTCTAAGGCGAACTTGAAAGAACAATCTTTAAAACACTATAAAGAGACAGTACTTACCAATAGAATACCAACTTTTCATCTACTTGTTCCCGGTCGCCCCCTTCCTCGTTGCAACTCTTGCGGACATCATACTCCTGGTGGTGCCTCATTTCCACAAAAAGCCCAGTTGATGGGCAAATAAAAATTGCAGCCTTGTAATGTGAACACCCTGCTGTGACAAAGCAAAAATTTACTACACTTTGCAAATAAAATGCTACGTTCTAAGATGTACTTGAAGGATCAATCTTTAAAACACCATAAATAGACTGTACATACCAATAGGATAACAACTTGTCGTCCTCCCGTTCCTTGGCCCTCCAACCCCCCCCCCCCCCCCCCTCCACCCTCCTCACGCTCCGTGCCAATCTTGTGGACATCATGCTGCTGGTGGTGCGTCAATTCCACAAAAAGCCCAGTTGATGGGCAAATAAAAATTGCATCCTAGTAATGTGAACACCCTGCTGTGAGAAAGCAAAGATTTACTACACTTTGGAAATAAAATGCTACGTTCTAAGGCGAACTTGAATAACAATCTTTAAGCCACTATAAAGAGACAGTACATACCAAAAGAATAACAACTTGTCATCCTCTTGTTCCCGCCCCCCCCCCGCACCTCGTTGCCACTCTTGCGGACATCATGCTGCTGGTGGTGCGTCATTTCCGCCAAAACCCCAGTTGACGGGCAAATAAAAATTGCAGCCTTGTAATGTGAACACCCTGCTGTGAGAAAGCAAAGATTTACTACACGTTGGAAATAAAATGCTACGTTCTAAGGCGAACTTGAAAGAACAATCTTTAAAACAGTATAAAGAGACAGTACATACCAATAGAATAACAACTTGTCATCTTCTTGTTCCCGGACCCCCCCCCCCTCGTTGCCACTCTTGCGGACATCATGCTGCTGGTGGTGCGTCATTTCCACCAAAAGCACAGTTGATGGGCAAATAAAAATTGCAGCCTTGTAATGTGAACACCCTGCTGTGAGAAAGCAAAGATTTACTACACTTTGGAAATAAAATGCTACGTTCTAAGGAAAACTTGACAGAACAATCTTTAAAACACTACAAAGATACAGTACATACCAATAGAATAACAACTTGTCATCTTCTTGTTCCCGCCCCCCCCCCCCCCCCCCTCGTTGCCACTCTTGCGGACATCATGCTGCTGGTGGTGCATCATTTCCACCAAAAGCCCAGTTGATGGGCAAATAAAAATTGCAGCCTTGTAATGGGAACACCCTGCTGTGAGAAAGCAAAGATTTACTATACTTTGGAAATAAAATTCTACGTTCTAAGGCGAACTTGAAAGAACAATCTTTAAAACACTATAAAGAGACAGTACATACCAATAAAATAACAACTTGTCATCTTCTTGTTCCCGGCCCCCCCACCCCTCGTTGCCACTCTTGCGGACATCATGCTGCTGGTGGTGCATCATTTCCACCAAAAGCCCAGGTGATGGGCAAATAAAAATTGCAGCCTTGTAATGTGAACACCCTGCTGTGAGAATGCAAAGATTCACCACACTTTGGAAATAAAATGCTACGTTCTAAAGCGAACTTGACAGAACAATCTTTAAAACACTATAAAGACCCAGTACATACCAATAGAATAACAACTTGTCATCTTCTTGTTCCCGGCCCCCCCCCCCTCGTTGCCACTCTTGCGGACATCATGCTGCTGGTGATGCGTCATTTCCACCAAAAGCCCAGTTGATGGGCAAATAAAAATTGCAGCCTTGTAATGTGAACACCCTGCTGTGAGAAAGCAAAGATTTACTACACTTTGGAAATAAAATGCTACGTTCTAAGGCGAACTTGAAAGAACAATCTTTAAAACACTATAAAGAGACAGTACATACCAATAGAATAACAACTTGTCATCTTTTGTTCCCGCCCCCCCCCCCCCCCCTCGTTGCCACTCTTGCGGTCATCATGCTGCTGGTGGTGCATCATTTCCACCAAAAGCCCTGTTGATGGGCAAATAAAAATTGCAGCCTTGTAATGTGAACACTCTGCTGTGAGAAAGCAAAGATTTACTACACTTTGGAAATAAAATGCTACGTTCTAAGGCGAACTTGAAAGAACAATCTTTAAAACACTATAAAGAGACAGTACTTACCAATAGAATACCAACTTTTCATCTACTTGTTCCCGGTCGCCCCCCCCCTCGTTGCAACTCTTGCGGACATCATACTCCTGGTGGTGCCTCATTTCCACAAAAAGCCCAGTTGATGGGGAAATAAAAATTGCAGCCTTGTAATGTGAACACCCTGCTGTGACAAAGCAAAGATTTACTACACTTTGCAAATAAAATGCTACGTTCTAAGATGTACTTGAAGGATCAATCTTTAAAACACCATAAATAGACTGTACATACCAATAGGATAACAACTTGTCGTCCTCCCGTTCCTTGGTCCTCCAACCCCCCCCCCCTCCACCCTCCTCACGCTCCGTGCCAATCTTGTGGACATCATGCTGCTGGTGGTGCGTCAATTCCACAAAAAGCCCAGTTGATGGGCAAATAAAAATTGCATCCTAGTAATGTGAACACCCTGCTGTGAGAAAGCAAAGATTTACTACACTTTGGAAATAAAATGCTACGTTCTAAGGCGAACTTGAATAACAATCTTTAAGCCACTATAAAGAGACAGTACATACCAAAAGAATAACAACTTGTCATCCTCTTGTTCCCGCCCCCCCCGCCCCTCGTTGCCACTCTTGCGGACATCATGCTGCTGGTGGTGCGTCATTTCCACCAAATGCCCAGTTGACGGGCAAATAAAAATTGCAGCCTTGTAATGTGAACACCCTGCTGTGAGAAAGCAAAGATTTACTACACGTTGGAAATAAAATGCTACGTTCTAAGGCGAACTTGAAAGAACAATCTTTAAAACACTATAAAGATACAGTACATACCAATAGAATAACAACTTGTCATCTTCTTGTTCCCGGATCACCCCCCCTCGTTGCCACTCTTGCGGACATCATGCTGCTGGTGGTGCGTCATTTCCACTAAAAGCACAGTTGATGGGCAAATAAAAATTGCAGCCTTGTAATGTGAACACCCTGCTGTGAGAAAGCAAAGGTTTACTACACTTTGGAAATAAAATGCTACGTTCTAAGGAGAACTTGACAGAACAATCTTTAAAACACTATAAAGAGACAGTACATACCAATAGAATAACAACTTGTCATCTTCTTGTTCCCGCCCCCCCCCCCCCCTCGTTCCCACTCTTGCGGACATCATGCTGCTGGTGGTGCATCATTTCCACCAAAAGCCCAGTTGATGGGCAAATAAAAATTGCAGCCTTGCAATGGGAACACCCTGCTGTGAGAAAGCAAAGATTTACTATACTTTGGAAATAAAATTCTACGTTCTAAGGCGAACTTGAAAGAACAATCTTTAAAACACTATAAAGAGACAGTACATACCAATAGAATAACAACTTGTCATCTTCTTGTTCCCGCCCCCCCCTTCTCGTTACCACACTTGCGGTCATCATACTGCTGGTGTACATCATTTCCACCAAAAGCCCAGTTGATGGGCAAATAAAAATTGCAGCCTTGTAATTTGAACACCCTGCTGTGAGAAAGCAAAGATTTACTACACTTTGGAAATAAAATGCTACGTTCTAAGGCGAACTTGAAAGAACAATCTTTAAAACACTATAAAGAGACAGTACATACCGGTAGAATAACAACTTGTCATCTTCTTGTTCCCGCCCCCCCCCCCCCCCTCTCGTTTCCACTCTTGCGGTCATCATGCTGCTGGTGGTGCATCATTTCCACCAAAAGCCCAGTTGATGGGCAAATAAAAATTGCAGCCTTGTAATGTGAACACCCTGCTGTGAGAAAGCAAAGATTTACTACACATTGGAAATAAAATGCTACGTTCTAAGGCGAACTTGAAAGAACAATTTTTAAAACACTATAAAGAGACAGTACTTACCAATAGAATAACAACTTTTCATCTTCTTGTTCCCGCCCCCCCCCCCCCCCCTGCCCTCGTTGCCACTCTTGCGGTCATCATGCTGCTGGTGCTGCGTCATTTCCACCAAAAGCCCAGTTGATGGGCAAATAAAAATTGCAGCCTTGTAATGTGAACACCCGGCTGTGAGATAGCAAAGATTTACTACACTTTGGAAATAAAATGCTACGTTCTAAGGCGAACTTGAAAGAACAATCTTTAAAACACTATAAAGAGACAGTACATACCAATAGAATAACAACTTGTCATCTTCTTGTTCCCGACCCCCCCCCCCCCCTCGTAGCCACTCTTGCGGTCATCATGCTGCTGGTGGTGCAACATTTCCACCAAAAGCCCAGTTGATGGGCAAATAAAAATTGCAGCCTTGTAATGTGAACACCCTGCTGTGAGAAAGCAAAGATTTACTACACTTTGGAAATAAAATGCTACGTTCTAAGGCGAACTTGAAAGAACAATCTTTAAAACACTATAAAGAGACAGTACTTTCCAATAGAATAACAACTTGTCATCTTCTTGTTTCCGGCCCCCCACACCTCGTTGCCACTCTTGCGGACATCATGCTACTGGTGGTGCGTCATTTCCACCAAAAGCCCAGTTGATGGGCAAATAAAAATTGCAGCCTTGTAATGTGAACACCCTGTTGTGAGATAGCAAAGATTTACTACACTTTGGAAGTAAAATGCTACGCTCTAAGGCGAACTTGAATAACAATCTTTAAAACACTATAAAGAGACAGTACATACCAATAGAATAACAACTTGTCATCTTCTTGTTCCCAGCCCCCCCGCCCCCTCGTTGCAACTCTTGCGGACATCATACTCCTGGTGGTGCCTCATTTCCACAAAAAGCCCAGTTGATGGGCAAATAAAAATTGCAGCCTTGTAATGTGAACACCCTGTTCTGACAAAGCAAAGATGTACTACACTTTACAAATAAAATGCTACGTTCTAAGATGTACTTGAAGGATCAATCTTTAAAACACCATAAAGAGACTGTACATACCAATAGGATAACAACTTGTCGTCCTCCCGTTCCTTGGCCCTCCAACCCCCCCCCCCTCCCCCCTCCTCATGCTCCGTACCAATCTTGTGGACATCATGCTGCTGGTGGTGCGTCAATTCCACAAAAAGCACAGTTGATGGGCAAATAAAAATTGCATCCTAGTAATGTGAACACCCTGCTGTGAGAAAGCAAAGATTTACTACACTTTGGAAATTAAATGCTACGTTCTAAGGCGAACTTGAATAACAATCTTTAAAACACTATAAAGAGACAGTACATACCAATAGAATAACAACTTGTCATCCTCTTGTTCCCGCCCCCCCCCCTCCCCTCGTTACCACTCTTGCGGACATCATGCTGCTGGTGGTGCGTCATTTCCACCAAAAGCACAGTTGATGGGCAAATAAAAATTGCAGCCTTGTAATTTGTACACCCTGCTGTGAGAAAGCAAAGATTTACTACACTTTGGAAATAAAATGCTACGTTCTAAGGCGAACTTGAAAGAACAATCTTTAAAACACTATAAAGAGACAGTACATAGCAATAGAATAACAACTTGTCATCTTCTTGTTTCCGGCCCCCCACACCTCGTTGCCACTCTTGCGGACATCATGCTACTGGTGGTGCGTCATTTCCACCAAAAGCCCAGTTGATGGGCAAATGAAAATTGCAGCCTTGTAATGTGAACACCCTGCTGTGAGATAGCAAAGATTTACTACACTTTGGAAGTAAAATGCTACGTTCTAAGGCGAACTTTAGTAACAATCTTTAAAACACTATAAAGAGACAGTACATACCAATAGAATAACAACTTGTCATCCTCTTGTTCCCGCCACCCCCCCTCTGGGTGCCACTCTTGCTGACATCATGCTGCTGGTGGTGCGTCATTTCCACCAAAAGCCCAGTTGATGGGCAAATAAAAATTGCAGCCTTGTAATGTGAACACCCTGCTGTGAGAAAGCAAAGATTTACTACAATTTGGAAATAAAATGCTATGTTCTAAGGCGAACTTGAAAGAACAATCTTTAAAACACTATAAAGAGACAGTACATACCAATAGAATATCAACATACCATCTTCTTGTTCCCGGCCCCCCCCCCCCCTTCCTTGCCACTCTTGCGGACATCATGCTGCTGGTGGTGCGTCATTTCCACCAAAAGCCCAGTTGATGGGCAAATAAAAATTGCAGCCTTGTAATGTGAACACCCTGCTGTGAGAAAGCAAAGATTTACTACACTTTGGAAATAAAATGCTACGTTCTAAGGCGAACTTGAATAACAATCTTTAAAACACTATAAAGAGACAGTACATACCAATAGAATAACAACTTGTCATCCTCTTGTTCCCGCCCCCCCCCCCCCCCCCTCGTTGCCACACTTGCGGACATCATGCTGCTGGTGGTGCGTCTTTTCCACCAAAAGCCCAGTTGACGGGCAAATAAAAATTGCACCCTTGTAATGTGAACACCATGCTGTGAGAAAGCAAAGATTTACTACACTTTGGAAATAAAATGCTACGTTCTAAGGCGAACTTGAAAGAACAATCTTTAAAACACTATAAAGAGACAGTACATACCAATAGAATAACAACTTGTCATCTTCTTGTTCCCGGCCCCCCACACCTCGTTGCCACTCTTGCGGACATCATGCTGCTGGTGGTGCGTCATTTCCACCAAAAGCCCAGTTGATGGGCAAATAAAAATTGCAGCCTTATAATGTGAACACCCTGCTGTGAGAAAGCAAATATTTACTACACTTTGGAAATAAAATGCTACGTTCTAAGGCGAACTTGACAGAACAATCTTTAAAACACTATAAAGAGACAGTACATACCAATAGAATAACAACTTTTCATCTACTTGTTCCCGGTCGCCCCCCCCCCCTCGTTGCAACTCTTGCGGACATCATACTCCTGGTGGTGCCTCATTTCCACAAGAAGCCCAGTTGATGGGCAAATAAAAATTGCAGCCTTGTAATGTGAACACCCTGCTGTGACAAAGCAAATATTTACTACACTTTGCAAATAAAATGCTACGTTCTAAGATGTACTTGAAGGATCAATCTTTAAAACACCATAAATAGACGGTACATACCAATAGGATAACAACTTGTCGTCCTACCGTTCCTTGGCCCTCCAACCCCCCCCCCCCCCCCCCCCCTCCTCACGCTCCGTGCCAATCTTGTGGACATCATGCTGCTGGTGGTGCGTCAATTCCACAAAAAGCCCAGTTGATGGGCAAATAAAAATTGCATCCTAGTAATGTGAACACCCTGCTGTGAGAAAGCAAAGATTTACTACACTTTGGAAATAAAATGCTACGTTCTAAGGCGAACTTGAATAACAATCTTTAAGCCACTATAAAGAGACAGTACATACCAAAAGAATAACAACTTGTCATCCTCTTGTTCCCGCCCCCCCCGCCCCTCGTTGCCAATCTTGCGGACATCATGCTGCTGGTGGTGCGTCATTTAAACCAAAAGCCCAGTTGACGGGCAAATAAAAATTGCAGCCTTGTAATGTGAACACCCTGCTGTGAGAAAGCAAAGATTTACTACACGTTGGAAATAAAATGCTACGTTCTAAGGCGAACTTGAAAGAACAATCTTTAAAACACTATAAAGAGACAGTACATACCAATAGAATAACAACTTGTCATCTTCTTGTTCCCGGACCCCCCCCCCCCTCGTTGCCACTCTTGCGGACATCATGCTGCTGGTGGTGCGTCATTTCCACCAAAAGCACAGTTGATGGGCAAATAAAAATTGCAGCCTTGTAATGTGAACACCCTGCTGTGAGAAAGCAAAGATTTACTACACTTTGGAAATAAAATGCTACGTTCTAAGGAGAACTTGACAGAACAATCTTTAAAACACTATAAAGATACAGTACATACCAATAGAATAACAACTTGTCATCTTCTTGTTCCCGCCCCCCTCCCCCCCTCGTTGCCACTCTTGCGGACATCATGCTGCTGGTGGTGCATCATTTCCACCAAAAGCCCAGTTGATGGGCAAATAAAAATTGCAGCCTTGTAATGGGAACACCCTGCTGTCAGAAAGCAAAGATTTACTATACTTTGGAAATAAAATTCTACGTTCTAAGGCGAACTTAAAAGAACAATCTTTAAAACACTATAAAGAGACAGTACATACCAATAGAATAACAACTTGTCATCTTCTTGTTCCCGCCCCCCCCTCCTCGTTACCACACTTGCGGTCATCATGCTGCTGGTGTACATCATTTCCACCAAAAGCCCAGTTGATGGGCAAATAAAAATTGCAGCCTTGTAATTTGAACACCCTGCTGTGAGAAAGCAAAGATTTACTACACTTTGAAAATAAAATGCTACATTCTAAGGCGAACTTGAAAGAACAATCTTTAAAACACTATAAAGAGACAGTACATACCAGTAGAATAACAACTTGTCATCTTCTTGTTCCCGGCCACCCCCCCCCCCCCTCGTTTCCACTCTTGCGGTCATCATGCTGCTGGTGGTGCATCATTTCCACCAAAAGCCCAGTTGATGGGCAAATAAAAATTGTAGCCTTGTAATGTGAACACCCTGCTGTGAGAAAGCAAAGATTTACTACACATTGGAAATAAAATGCTACGTTCTAAGGCGAACTTGAAAGAACAATTTTTAAAACACTATAAAGAGACAGTACTTACCAATAGAATAACAACTTTTCATCTTCTTGTTCCCGGCCCCCCCCCCCTGCCCTCGTTGCCACTCTTGCGGTCATCATGCTGCTGGTGCTGCGTCATTTCCACCAAAAGTCCAGTTGATGGGCAAATAAAAATTGCAGCCTTGTAATGTGAACACCCTGCTGTGAGAAAGCAAAGATTAACTACACTTTGGAAATAAAATGCTACGTTCTAAGACGAACTTGAAAGAACAATCTTTAAAACACTATAAAGAGACAGTACACACCAATAGAATAACAACTTGTCATCTTCTTGTTCCCGCCCCCCCCCCCCCCTCGTAGCCGCTCTTGCGGTCATCATGCTGCTGGTGGTGCATCATTTCCACCAAAAGCCCAGTTGATGGGCAAATAAAAATTGCAGCCTTGTAATATGAACACCATGCTGTGAGAAAGCAAAGATTTACTACACTTTGGAAATAAAATGCTACGTTCTAAGGCGAACTTGAAAGAACAATCCTTAAAACACTATAAAGAGACAGTACTTTCCAATAGAATAACAACTTATCATCTTCTTGTTTCCGGCCCCCCACACCTCGTTGCCACTCTTGCGGACGTCATGCTACTGGTGGTGCGTCATTTCCACCAAAAGCCCAGTTGATGGGCAAATAAAAATTGCAGCCTTGTAATGTGAACACCCTGTTGTGAGATAGCAAAGATTTACTACACTTTGGAAGTAAAATGCTACGCTCTAAGGCGAACTTGAATAACAATCTTTAAAACACTATAAAGAGACAGTACATACCAATAGAATAACAAATTGTCATCCTCTTGTTCCCGCCACCCCCGCACCTCGTTGCCACTCTTGCGGACATCATACTCCTGGTGGTGCCTCATTTCCACAAAAAGCCCAGTTGATGGGCAAATAAAAATTGCAGCCTTGTAATGTGAACACCCTGTTCTGACAAAGCAAAGATTTACTACACTTTACAAATAAAATGCTACGTTCTAAGATGTACTTGAAGGATCAATCTTTAAAACACCATAAAGAGACTGTACATACCAATAGGATAACAACTTGTCGTCCTCCCGTTCCTTGGCCCTCCAACCCCCCCCCCCCCCTCCTGCCCTCCTCATGCTCCGTACCAATCTTGTGGACATCATGCTGCTGGTGGTGCGTCAATTCCACAAAAAGCACAGTTGATGGGCAAATAAAAATTGCATCCTAGTAATGTGAACACCCTGCTGTGAGAAAGCAAAGATTTACTACACTTTGGAAATAAAATGCTACGTTCTAAGGCGAACTTGAATAACAATCTTTAAAACACTATAAAGAGACAGTACATACCAATAGAATAACAACTTGTCATCCTCTTGTTCCCCCCCCCTCCCATCGTTACCACTCTTGCGGACATCATGCTGCTGGTGGTGCGTCATTTCCACCAAAAGCCCAGTTGACGGGCAAATAAAAATTGCAGCCTTGTAATGTGAACACCCTGCTGTGAGAAAGCAAAGATTTACTACACGTTGGAAATAAAATGCTACGTTCTAAGGCGAACTTGAAAGAACAATCTTTAAAACACTATAAAGAGACAGTACATACCAATAGAATAACAACTTGTCATCTTCTTGTTCCCGGCCCCCCCCCCCCCCTCGTTGCCACTCTTGCGGACATCATGCTGCTGGTGGTGCGTCATTTCCAACAACAGCACAGTTGATGGGCTAATAAAAATTGCAGCCTTGTAATGTGAACACCCTGCTGTGAGAAAGCAAAGATTTACTACACTTTGGAAATAAAATGCTACGTTCTAAGGCGAACTTGACAGAACAATCTTTAAAACACTATAAAGATACAGTACATACCAATAGAATAACAACTTGTCATCTTCTTGTTCCTGGCCCCCCCACACCTCTTTGCCACTCTTGCGGACATCATGCTGCTGGTGGTGCATCATTTCCACCAAAAGCCCAGTTGATGGGCAAATAAAAATTGCAGCCTTGTAATGTGAACACCCTGCTGTGAGAAAGCAAAGATTTACTACACTTTGGAAATAAAATGCTACGTACGAAGGCGAACTTGAAAGAACAATCTTTAAAACACTATAAAGAGACAGTACATAACAATAGAATAACAACTTGTCATCTTCTTGTTCCCGCACCCCCCCCCCTCGTTACCACCCTTGCGGTCATCATGCTGCTGGTGTGCATCATTTCCACCAAAAGCCCAGTTGATGGGCAAATAAAAATTGCAGCCTTGTAATTTGTACACCCTGCTGTGAGAAAGCAAAGATTTACTATACTTTGGAAATAAAATGCTACGTTCTAAGGCGAACTTTAGTAACAATCTTTAAAACACTATAAAGAGACAGTACATACCAATAGAATAACAACTTGTCATCCTCTTGTTCCCGCCACCCCCCCTCTGGGTGCCACTCTTGCTGACATCATGCTGCTGGTGGTGCGTCATTTCCACCAAAAGCCCAGTTGATGGGCAAATAAAAATTGCAGCCTTGTAATGTGAACACCCTGCTGTGAGAAAGCAAAGATTTACTACAATTTGGAAATAAAATGCTATGTTCTAAGGCGAACTTGAAAGAACAATCTTTAAAACACTATAAAGAGACAGTACATACCAATAGAATATCAACATACCATCCTCTTGTTCCCGGCCCCCCCCCCCCTTCCTTGCCACTCTTGCGGACATCATGCTGCTGGTGGTGCGTCATTTCCACCAAAAGCCCAGTTGATGGGCTAATAAAAATTGCAGCCTTGTAATGTGAACACCCTGCTGTGAGAAAGCAAAGATTTAATACACATTGGAAATAAAATGCTACGTTCTAAGGCGAACTTGAAAGAACAATTTTTAAAACACTATAAAGAGACAGTACTTACCAATAGAATAACAACTTTTCATCTTCTTGTTCCCGGCCCCCCCCCCCTTCCCTCGTTGCCACTCTTGCGGTCATCATGCTGCTGGTGCTGCGTCATTTCTACCAAAAGCCCAGTTGATGGGCAAATAAAAATTGCAGCCTTGTAATGTGAACACCCTGCTGTGAGAAAGCAAAGATTTACTACACTTTGGAAATAAAATGCTACGTTCTAAGACGAACTTGAAAGAACAATCTTTAAAACACTATAAAGAGACAGTACATACCAATAGAATAACAACTTGTCATCTTCTTGTTCCCGCCCCCCCCCCCCCCCCCCTCTTTACCACCCTTGCGGTCATCATGCTGCTGGTGTGCATCATTTCCACCAAAAGCCCAGTTGATGGGCAAATAAAAATTGCAGCCTTGTAATTTGTACACACTGCTGTGAGAAAGCAAAGATTTACTACACTTTGGAAATAAAATGCTACGTTCTAAGGCGAACTTTAGTAACAATCTTTAAAACACTATAAAGAGACAGTACATACCAATAGAATAACAACTTGTCATCCTCTTGTTCCCGCCACCCCCCCTCTGGGTGCCACTCTTGCTGACATCATGCTGCTGGTGGTGCGTCATTTCCACCAAAAGCCCAGTTGATGGGCAAATAAAAATTGCAGCCTTGTAATGTGAACACCCTGCTGTGAGAAAGCAAAGATTTACTACAATTTGGAAATAAAATGCTATGTTCTAAGGCGAACTTGAAAGAACAATCTTTAAAACACTATAAAGAGACAGTACATACCAATAGAATATCAACATACCATCCTCTTGTTCCCGGCCCCCCCCCCCCTTCCTTGCCACTCTTGCGGACATCATGCTGCTGGTGGTGCGTCATTTCCACCAAAAGCCCAGTTGATGGGCAAATAAAAATTGCAGCCTTGTAATGTGAACACCCTGCTGTGAGAAAGCAAAGATTTACTACACTTTGGAAATAAAATGCTACGTTCTAAGGCGAACTTGAATAACAATCTTTAAAACACTATAAAGAGACAGTACATACCAATAGAATAACAACTTGTCATCCTCTTGTTCCCGCCCCCCCCCCCCTCGTTGCCACACTTGCGGACATCATGCTGCTGATGATGCGTCTTTTCCACCAAAAGCCCAGTTGACGGGCAAATAAAAATTGCAGCCTTGTAATGTGAACACCCTGCTGTGAGAAAGCAAAGATTTACTACACTTTGGAAATAAAATGCTACGTTCTAAGGCGAACTTGAAAGAACAATCTTTAAAACACTATAAAGAGACAGTACATACCAATAGAATAACAACTTGTCATCTTCTTGTTCCCGGCCCCCCCCTCCCTCGTTGCCACTCTTGCGGACATCATGCTGCTGGTGGTGCGTCATTTCCACCAAAAGCACAGTTGATGGGCAAATAAAAATTGCAGCCTTATAATGTGAACACCCTGCTGTGAGAAAGCAAATATTTACTACACTTTGGAAATAAAATGCTACGTTCTAAGGCGAACTTGAAAGAACAATCTTTAAAACACTATAAAGAGACAGTACATACCAATAGAATAACAACTTGTCATCTTCTTGTTCCCGGCCCCGCACACCTCGTTGCCACTCTTAAGGACATCATGCTACTGGTGGTGCGTCACTTCCACCAAAAGCCCAGTTGATGGGAAAATAAAAACTGCAGAGTTGTAATGTGAACACCCTGCTGTGAGAAAGCAAACAATTACTACACTTTGGAAATAAAATGCTACGTTCTAAGGCGAACTTGAAAGAACAATCTTTAAAACACTATAAAGAGACAGTACATACCAATAGAATAACAACTTGTCATCTTCTTGTTCCCGGCCCCCCCCTCCCTCGTTGCCACTCTTGCGGACATCATGCTGCTGGTGGTGCGTCATTTCCACCAAAAGCCCAGTTGATGGGCAAATAAAAATTGCAGCCTTGTAATGTGAACACCCTGCTGTGAGAAAGCAAAAATTTACTACACTTTGGAAATAAAATGCTACGTTCTAAGGCGAACTTGAAAGAACAATCTTTAAAACACTATAAAGAGACAGTACATACCAATAGAATAACAACTTGTCATCTTCTTGTTCCCGTCCCCCCACACCTCGTTGCCGCTCTTACGGACATCATGCTACTTGTGGTGCGTCACTTCCACCAAAAGCCCAGTTGATGGGCAAATAAAAATTGCAGCCTTGTAATGTGAACACCCTGCTGTGAGAAAGCAAAGATTTACCACACTTTGGAAATAAAATGCTACGTTCTAAGGCGAACTTGAAAGAACAATCATTAAAACACTATAAAGAGACAGTACATACCAATAGAATAACAACTTGTCATCCTCTTGTTCCCGCACCCCCCCTCCCTCGTTGCCACTCTTAAGGACATCATGCTGCTGGTGGTGTGACATTTCCACCAAAAGCCCAGTTGATGGGCAAATAAAAATTGCAGCCTTGTAATGTGAACACCCTGCTGTGAGAAAGCAAAAATTTACTACACTTTGGAAATAAAATGCTACGTTCTAAGGCGAACTTGAAAGAACAATCTTTAAAACACTATAAAGAGACAGTACATACCAATAGAATAACAACTTGTCATCTTCTTGTTCCCGGCCCCGCACACCTCGTTGCCACTCTTAAGGACATCATGCTACTGGTGGTGCGTCACTTCCACCAAAAGCCCAGTTGATGGGCAAATAAAAATTGCAGCCTTGTAATGTGAACACCCTGCTGTGAGAAAGCAAAGATTTACCACACTTTGGAAATAAAATGCTACGTTCTAAGGCGAACTTGAAAGAACAATCTTTAAAACACTATAAAGAGACAGTACATACCAATAGAATAACAACTTGTCATCCTCTTGTACCCGCCCCCCCCCCCCCCCTCGTTGCCACTCTTAAGGACATCATGCTGCTGGTGGTGTGTCATTTCCACCAAAAGCCCAGTTGATGGGCAAATAAAAATTGCAGCCTTGTAATGTGAACACCCTGCTGTGAGAAAGCAAAGATTTACCACACTTTGGAAATATAATGCTACGTTCTAAGGGGAACTTGAAAGAACAATCTTTAAAACACTATAAAGAGACAGTACATACCAATAGAATAACATCTTGTCATCCTCTTGTTCCCGCCCCCACCACCCCCTCGTTGCCACTCTTAAGGACATCATGCTGCTGGTGGTGCGTCACTTCCACCAAAAGCCCAGTTGATGGGCAAATAAAAATTGCAGCCTTGTAATGTGAACACCCTGCTGTGAGAAGGCAAAGATTTACCACACTTTGGAAATAAAATGCTACATTCTAAGGCGAACTTGAATAACAATCTTTAAAACACTATAAAGAGACAGTACATACCAATAGAATAACAACTTGTCATCCTCTTGTTCCCGCCACCCCCCCCTCTGGGTGCCACTCTTGCTGACATCATGCTGCTGGTGGTGCGTCATTTCCACCAAAAGCCCAGTTGATGGGCAAATAAAAATTGCAGCCTTGTAATGTGAACACCCTGCTGTGAGAAAGCAAAGATTTACTACACTTTGGAAATAAAATGCTAAGTTCTAAGGCGAACTTGAAAAAACAATCTTTAAAACACTATAGAGAGACAGTACATACCAATAGAATATTAACATACCATCCTCTTGTTCCCGGCCCCCCGCCCCCTTCCTTGCCACTCTTGCGGACATCATGCTGCTGGTGGTGCGTCTTTTCCACCAAAAGCCCAGTTGACGGGCAAATAAAATTTGCAGCCTTGCAATGTGAACACCCTGCTGTGAGAAAGCAAATATTTACTACACTTTGGAAATAAAATGCTACGTTCTAAGGCGAACTTGAAAGAACAATCTTTAAAACACTATAAAGAGACAGTACATACAAATAGAATAACAACTTGTCATCTTCTTGATCCCGGCCCCCACCTCCCTCGTTGCCACACTTGCGGACATCATGCTGCTGGTGGTGCATCATTTCCACCAAAAGCCCAGTTGATGGGCAAATAAAAATTGCAGCCTTGTAATGTGAACACCCTGCTGTGAGAAAGCAAAGATTTACCACACTTTGGAAATAAAATGCTACGTTCTAAGGCGAACTTGACAGAACAATCTTTAAAACACTATAAAGAGACAGTACATACCAATAGAATAACAACTTTTCATCTTCTTCTTCCCGGCCCCCCATCCCTCGTTGCCACTCTTGCGGACATCATGCTGCTGGTGGTGCGTCATTTCCACCAAAAGCCCAGTTGATGGGCAAATAAAAATTGCAGCCTTGTAATGTGAATACCCTGCTGTGAGAAAGCAAAGATTTACTACACTTTGGAAATAAAATGCTACGTTCTAAGGCGAACTTGAAAGAACAATCTTTAAAACACTATAAAGAGACAGTACATACCAATAGAATAACAACTTGTCATATCCTTGATCCCGCCCCCCCCCCCCCCCCTCGTAGCCACTCTTGCGGTCATCATGCTGCTGGTGGTGCATCATTTCCACCAAAAGCCCAGTTGATAGGCAAATAAAAATTGCAGCCTTGTAGTGTGAACACCCTGCTGTGAGAAAGCAAAGATATACTACACTTTGGAAATAAAATGCTACGTTCTTAGGCGAACTTGAAAGAACAATCTTTAAAACACAATAAAGAGACAGTACATACCAATATAATAACAACTTGTCATTCTCTTGTTCCCGCCCCCCCCCCCCCCTCGTTGCCACTCTTGCGGACATCATGCTGCTGGTGGTGCGTCATTTCCACCAAAAGCCCAGTTGATGGGCAGATAAAAATTGCAGCCTTGTAATGGGAACACCCTGCTGTGACAAAGCAAAGATTTACTACACTTTGGAAATAAAATGCTACGTTCTAAGATGTACTTGAAAGAACAATCTTTAAAACACTATAAAGAGACTGTACATACCAATAGGATAACAACTTGTCGTCCTCCCGTTCCTTGGCCCTCCAACCCGCCTTCCCCCCCCCTCACCCCTCCCGCTCCGTGCCAATCTTGTGGACATAATGCTGCTGGTGGTGTGTCAATTCCACAAAAAGCCCAGTTGATGGGCAAATAAAAATTGCAGCCTAGTAATGTGAACACCCTGCTGTGACAAAGCAAAGATTTACTACACTTTGGAAATAAAATGCTACGTTCTAAGATGTACTTGAAAGAACAATCTTTAAAACACTATAAAGAGACTGTACATACCAATAGGATAACAACTTGTCGTCCTCCCGTTCCTTGGCCCTCCAACCCGCCCCCCCCCCCCCCTCACCCCTCCCGCTCCGTGCCAATCTTGTGGACATAATGCTGCTGGTGGTGCGTCATTTCCACCAAAAGCCCAGTTGACAGGCAAATTAAAATTGCAGCCTTGTAATGTGTACACCCTGCTGTGAGAAAGCAAAGATTTACTACACTTTGGAAATAAAATGCTTTGTTATAAGGCGAACTTGACAGAACAATCTTTAAAACACTATAAAGAGACAGTACATACCAATAGAATAACAACTTGTCATCTTCTTGTTTCGGCCCCCCCCCCCCCCTCGTTGCCTCTCTTGCGGACATCATGCTGCTGGTGGTGCATCATTTCCACCAAAAGCCCAGTTGATGGGCAAATAAAAATTGCAGCCTTGTAATGTGAACACCCTGCTGTGAGAAAGCAAAGATTACCACACTTTGGAAATGAAATGCTACGTTCTAAGGCGAACTTGAAAGAACAATCTTTAAAACACTATAAAGAGACAGTACATACCAATAGAATAACAACTTGTCATCTTCTTGTTCCCGGCCCCCCCCCCCCCCCCCCTTGTAACCACTCTTGTGGTCATCATGCTGCTGGTGTTGCATCATTTCCACCAAAAGCCCAGTTGATGGGCAAATAAAAATTGCAGCCTTGTAATGTGAACACCCTGCTGTGAGAAACCAAAGATTTACTACACTTTGGAAATAAAATGCTACGTTCTAAGGCGAACTTGAAAGAACAATCTTTAAAACACTATAAAGAGACAGTACTTACCAATAGAATAACAACTTGACATCTTCTTGTTCCCGGCTCCCCACACCTCGTTGCCACTCTTGCGGAAATCTTGCTGCTGGTGGTGCGTCATTTCCACAAAAAGCCCAGTTGATGGGCAAATAAAAATTGCTGCCTTGTAATGTGAACACTCTGCTGTGAGATAGCAAAGATTTACTACACTTTGGAAGTAAAATGCTACGTTATAAGGTGAACTTGAATAACAATCTTTAAAACACTATAAAGAGACAGTACATACCAATAGAATAACAACATGTCATCCTCTTGTTCCCGCCACCCCCCCCTCTCGTTGCCACTCTTGCTGACATCATGCTGCTGGTGGTGCGTCATTTCCACCAAAAGCCCAGTTGATGGGCAAATAAAAATTGCAGCCTTGTAATGTGAACACCCTGCTGTGAGAAAGCAAAGATTTACTACACTTTGGAAATAAAATGCTACGTTCTAAGGCGAACTTGAAAGAACAATCTTTAAAACACTATAAAGAGACAGTACATACCAATAGAATAACAACTTGTCATCTTCTTGTTCCCGCGCCCCCCCCCCCCCCTCGTAACAACTCTTGCGGTCATCATGCTGCTGGTGGTGCATCATTTCCACCAAAAGCCCAGTTGATGGGCAAATAAAAATTTGCAGCCTTGTAGTGTGAACACCCTGCTGTGAGAAAGCAAAGATTTACTACACTTTGGAAATAAAATGCTACGTTCAAAGGCGAACTTGAAAGAACAATCCTTAAAAAAACTATAAAGAGACAGTACTTTCCAATAGAATAACAACTTGTCATCTTCTTGTTTCCGGCCCCCCACACCTCGTTGCCACTCTTGCGGACATCATGCTACTGGTGGTGCGTCATTTCCACCAAAAGCCCAGTTGATGGGCAAATAAAAATTGCAGCCTTGTAATGTGAACACCCTGTTGTGAGATAGCAAAGATTTACTACACTTTGGAAGTAAAATGCTACGCTCTAAGGCGAACTTGAATAACAATCTTTAAAACACTATAAAGAGACAGTACATACCAATAGAATAACAACTTGTCATCCTCTTGTTCCCGCCACCCCCCCCTCTGGGTGCCACTCTTGCTGACATCATGCTGCTGGTGGTGCGTCATTTCCACCAAAAGCCCAGTTGATGGGCAAATAAAAATTGCAGCCTTGTAATGTGAACACCCTGCTGTGAGAAAGCAAAGATTTACTACACTTTGGAAATAAAATGCTATGTTCTAAGGCGAACTTGAAAGAACAATCTTTAAAACACTATAAAGAGACAGTACATACCAATAGAATATCAACATACCATCCACTTGTTCCCGCCCCCCCCCCCCCCCCTTCCTTGCCACTATTGCGGACATCATGCTGCTGGTGGTGCGTCATTTCCACCAAAAGCCCAGTTGATGGGCAAATAAAAATTGCAGCCTTGTAATGTGAACACCCTGCTGTGAGAAAGCAAAGATTTACTACACTTTGGAAATAAAATGCTACGTTCTAAGGCGAACTTGAATAACAATCTTTAAAACACTATAAAGAGACAGTACATACCAATAGAATAACAACTTGTCATCCTCTTGTTCCCGCCCCCCCCCCCCTCGTTGCCACACTTGCGGACATCATGCTGCTGATGATGCGTCTTTTCCACCAAAAGCCCAGTTGATGGGCAAATAAAAATTGCAGCCTTATAATGTGAACACCCTGCTGTGAGAAAGCAAATATTTACTACACTTTGGAAATAAAATGATACGTTCTAAGGCGAACTTGACAGAACAATCTTTAAAACACTATAAAGAGACAGTACATACCAATAGAATAACAACTTGTCATCTTCTTGTTCCCGGCCCCCCCACCCCTCGTTGACACTCTTGCGGACATCATGCTGCTGGTGGTGCATCATTTCCTCCAAAAGCCCAGTTGATGGGATAATAAAAACTGCAGAGTTGTAATGTGAACACCCTGCTGTGAGAAAGCAAACAATTACTACACTTTGGAAATAAAATGCTACGTTCTAAGGCGAACTTGAAAGAACAATCTTTAAAACACTATAAAGAGACAGTACATACCAATAGAATAACAACTTGTCATCTTCTTGTTCCCGGCCCCGCACACCTCGTTGCCACTCTTAAGGACATCATGCTACTGGTGGTGCGTCACTTCCACCAAAAGCCCAGTTGATGGGAAAATAAAAACTGCAGAGTTGTAATGTGAACACCCTGCTGTGAGAAAGCAAACAATTACTACACTTTGGAAATAAAATGCTACGTTCTAAGGCGAACTTGAAAGAACAATCTTTAAAACACTATAAAGAGACAGTACATACCAATAGAATAACAACTTGTCATCTTCTTGTTCCCGGCCCCCCCCTCCCTCGTTGCCACTCTTGCGGACATCATGCTGCTGGTGGTGCGTCTTTTCCACCAAAAGCCCAGTTGATGGGCAAATAAAAATTGCAGCCTTGTAATGTGAACACCCTGCTGTGAGAAAGCAAAAATTTACTACACTTTGGAAATAAAATGCTACGTTCTACGGCGAACTTGAAAGAACAATCTTTAAAACACTATAAAGAGACAGTACATACCAATAGAATAACAACTTGTCATTCTCTTGTTCACGCCCCCCCCTCATTGCCACACTTAAGGACATCATGCTGCTGCTGGTGTGTCATTTCCATCAAAAGCCCAGTTGATGGGCAAATAAAAATTGCAGCCTTGTAATGTGAACACCCTGCTGTGAGAAAGCAAAAATTTACTACACTTTGGAAATAAAATGCTACGTTCTAAGGCGAACTTGAAAGAACAATCTTTAAAACACTATAAAGAGACAGTACATACCAATAGAATAACAACTTGTCATCTTCTTGTTCCCGGCCCCCCACACCTCGTTGCCACTCTTACGGACATCATGCTACTTGTGGTGCGTCACTTCCACCAAAAGCCCAGTTGATGGGCAAATAAAAATTGCAGCCTTGTAATGTGAACACCCTGCTGTGAGAAAGCAAAGATTTACCACACTTTGGAAATAAAATGCTACGTTCTAAGGCGAACTTGAAAGAACAATCTTTAAAACACTATAAAGAGACAGTACATACCAATAGAATAACAACTTGTCATCCTCTTGTTCCCGCACCCCCCCTCCCTCGTTGCCACTCTTAAGGACATCATGCTGCTGGTGGTGTGACATTTCCACCAAAAGCCCAGTTGATGGGCAAATAAAAATTGCAGCCTTGTAATGTGAACACCCTGCTGTGAGAAAGCAAAAATTTACTACACTTTGGAAATAAAATGCTACGTTCTAAGGCGAACTTGAAAGAACAATCTTTAAAACACTATAAAGAGACAGTACATACCAATAGAATAACAACTTGTCATCTTCTTGTTCCCGGCCCCGCACACCTCGTTGCCACTCTTAAGGACATCATGCTACTGGTGGTGCGTCACTTCCACCAAAAGCCCAGTTGATGGGCAAATAAAAATTGCAGCCTTGTAATGTGAACACCCTGCTGTGAGAAAGCAAAGATTTACCACACTTTGGAAATAAAATGCTACGTTCTAAGGCGAACTTGAAAGAACAATCTTTAAAACACTATAAAGAGACAGTACATACCAATAGAATAACAACTTGTCATCCTCTTGTTCCCGCCCCCCCCCCCCCCCTCGTTGCCACTCTTAAGGACATCATGCTGCTGGTGGTGTGTCATTTCCACCAAAAGCCCAGTTGATGGGCAAATAAAAATTGCAGCCTTGTAATGTGAACACCCTGCTGTGAGAAAGCAAAGATTTACCACACTTTGGAAATATAATGCTACGTTCTAAGGGGAACTTGAAAGAACAATCTTTAAAACACTATAAAGAGACAGTACATACCAATAGAATAACATCTTGTCATCCTCTTGTTCCCGCCCCCACCCCCCCCTCGTTGCCACTCTTAAGGACATCATGCTGCTGGTGGTGCGTCACTTCCACCAAAAGCCCAGTTGATGGGCAAATAAAAATTGCAGCCTTGTAATGTGAACACCCTGTTGTGAGAAGGCAAAGATTTACCACACTTTGGAAATAAAATGCTACATTCTAAGGCGAACTTGAATAACAATCTTTAAAACACTATAAAGAGACAGTACATACCAATAGAATAACAACTTGTCATCCTCTTGTTCCCGCCACCCCCCCTCTGGGTGCCACTCTTGCTGACATCATGCTGCTGGTGGTGCGTCATTTCCACCAAAAGCCCAGTTGATGGGCAAATAAAAATTGCAGCCTTGTAATGTGAACACCCTGCTGTGAGAAAGCAATGATTTACTACACTTTGGAAATAAAATGCTAAGTTCTAAGGCGAACTTGAAAAAACAATCTTTAAAACACTATAGAGAGACAGTACATACCAATAGAATATTAACATACCATCCTCTTGTTCCCGGCCCCCCGCCCCCTTCCTTGCCACTCTTGCGGACATCATGCTGCTGGTGGTGCGTCATTTCCAACAAAAGCCCAGTTGATGGGCAAATAAAAATTGCAGCCTTACAATGTGAACACCCTGCTGTGAGAAAGCCAAGATTTACCACACTTTGGAAATAAAATGCTACGTTCTAAGCCGAACTTGACAGAACAATCTTTAAAACACTATAAAGAGACAGTACATACCAATAGAATAACAACTTTTCATCTTCTTCTTCCCGGCCCCCCATCCCTCGTTGCCACTCTTGCGGACATCATGCTTCTGGTGGTGCGTCATTTCCACCAAAAGCCCAGTTGATGGGCAAATAAAAATTGCAGCCTTGTAATGTGAATACCCTGCTGTGAGAAAGCAAAGATTTACTACACTTTGGAAATAAAATGCTACGTTCTAAGGCGAACTTGAAAGAACAATCTTTAAAACACTATAAAGAGACAGTACATACCAATAGAATAACAACTTGTCATATCCTTGATCCCGCCCCCCCCCCCCCCCCTCGTAGCCACTCTTGCGGTCATCATGCTGCTGGTGGTGCATCATTTCCACCAAAAGCCCAGTTGATAGGCAAATAAAAATTGCAGCCTTGTAGTGTGAACACCCTGCTGTGAGAAAGCAAAGATATACTACACTTTGGAAATAAAATGCTACGTTCTTAGGCGAACTTGAAAGAACAATCTTTAAAACACAATAAAGAGACAGTACATACCAATATAATAACAACTTGTCATTCTCTTGTTCCCGCCCCCCCCCCCCCCCTCGTTGCCACTCTTGCGGACATCATGCTGCTGGTGGTGCGTCATTTCCACCAAAAGCCCAGTTGATGGGCAGATAAAAATTGCAGCCTTGTAATGGGAACACCCTGCTGTGACAAAGCAAAGATTTACTACACTTTGGAAATAAAATGCTACGTTCTAAGATGTACTTGAAAGAACAATCTTTAAAACACTATAAAGAGACTGTACATACCAACAGGATAACAACTTGTCGTCCTCCCGTTCCTTGGCCCTCCAACCCGCCCCCCCCCCCCCCCCCTCACCGCTCCCGCTCCGTGCCAATCTTGTGGACATAATACTGCTGGTGGTGTGTCAATTCCACAAAAAGCCCAGTTGATGGGCAAATAAAAATTGCAGCCTAGTAATGTGAACACCCTGCTGTGACAAAGCAAAGATTTACTACACTTTGGACATAAAATGCTACGTTCTAAGGCGAACTTGAATAACAATCTTTAAAACACTATACAGAGACAGTACATACCAATAGAATAACAACTTGTCATCCTCTTGTTCCCGCCCCCCCCCCCCCCCCCCTCGTTGCCTGTCTTACGGACATCATGCTGGTGGTGGTGCGTCATTTCCACCAAAAGCCCAGTTGACAGGCAAATTAAAATTGCAGCCTTGTAATGTGTACACCCTGCTGTGAGAAAGCAAAGATTTACTACACTTTGGAAATAAAATGCTTTGTTATAAGGCGAACTTGACAGAACAATCTTTAAAACACTATAAAGAGACAGTACATACCAATAGAATAACAACTTGTCATCTTCTTGTTTCGGCCCCCCCCCCCCTCGTTGCCTCTCTTGCGGACATCATGCTGCTGGTGGTGCATCATTTCCACCAAAAGCCCAGTTGATGGGCAAATAAAAATTGCAGCCTTGTAATGTGAACACCCTGCTGTGAGAAAGCAAAGATTACCACACTTTGGAAATGAAATGCTACGTTCTAAGGCGAACTTCAAAGAACAATCTTTAAAACACTATAAAGAGACAGTACATACCAATAGAATAACAACTTGTCATATTCTTGTTCCCGGCACCCCCCCCCCCCCCCCTTGTAACCACTCTTGTGGTCATCATGCTGCTGGTGTTGCATCATTTCCACCAAAAGCCCAGTTGATGGGCAAATAAAAATTGCAGCCTTGTAATGTGAACACCCTGCTGTGAGAAACCAAAGATTTACTACACTTTGGAAATAAAATGCTACGTTCTAAGGCGAACTTGAAAGAACAATCTTTAAAACACTATAAAGAGACAGTACTTACCAATAGAATAACAACTTGACATCTTCTTGTTCCCGGCTCCCCACACCTCGTTGCCACTCTTGCGGAAATCTTGCTGCTGGTGGTGCGTCATTTCCACAAAAAGCCCAGTTGATGGGCAAATAAAAATTGCAGCCTTGTAATGTGAACACCCTGCTGTGAGAAAGCAAAGATTTACTACACTTTGGAAATAAAATGCTAAGTTCTAAGGCAAACTTGAAAGAACAATCTTTAAAATACTATAAAGAGACAGTACATACCAATAGAATAACAGCTGGTCATCCTCTTGTTCCCCCCCCCCCCCCCCTCGTTGCCACTCTTGCGGACATCACGCTGCTGGTGGTGCGTCTTTTCCACCAAAAGCCCAGTTGACGGGCAAATAAAATTTGCAGCCTTGCAATGTGAACACCCTGCTGTGAGAAAGCAAATATTTACTACACTTTGGAAATAAATGCTACGTTCTAAGGCGAACTTGAAAGAACAATCTTTAAAACACTATAAAGAGACAGTACATACCAATAGAATAACAACTTGTCATCTTCTTGATCCCGGCCCCCACCTTCCTCGTTGCCACTCTTGCGGACATCATGCTGCTGGTGGTGCGTCATTTCCAACAAAAGCCCAGTTGATGGGCAAATAAAAATTGCAGCCTTACAATGTGAACACCCTGCTGTGAGAAAGCCAAGATTTACTACACTTTGGAAATAAAATGCTACTTTCTAAGGCGAACTTGACAGAACATTCTTTAAAACACTATAAAGAGACAGTACATACCAATAGAATAACAACTTGTCATATTCTTGTTCCGGCCCCCCCCCCCCTCATTGCCGCACTTGCGGACATCATGCTGCTGGTGGTGCATCATTTCCACCAAAAGCCCAGTTGATGGGCAAATAAAATTGCAGCCTTGTAATGTGAACACCCTGCTGTGAGAAAGCAAAGATTTACCACACTTTGGAAATAAATGCTACGTTCTAAGCCGAACTTGACAGAACAATCTTTAAAACACTATAAAGAGACAGTACATACCAATAGAATAACAACTTTTCATCTTCTTCTTCCCGGCCCCCCATCCCTCGTTGCCACTCTTGCGGACATCATGCTGCTGGTGGTGCGTCATTTCCACCAAAAGCCCAGTTGATGGGCAAATAAAAATTGCAGCCTTGTAATGTGAATACCCTGCTGTGAGAAAGCAAAGATTTACTACACTTTGGAAATAAAATGCTACGTTCTAAGGCGAACTTGAAAGAACAATCTTTAAAACACTATAAAGAGACAGTACATACCAATAGAATAACAACTTGTCATATCCTTGATCCCGCCCCCCCCCCCCCCCTCGTAGCCACTCTTGCGGTCATCATGCTGCTGGTGGTGCATCATTTCCACCAAAAGCCCAGTTGATAGGCAAATAAAAATTGCAGCCTTGTAGTGTGAACACCCTGCTGTGAGAAAGCAAAGATATACTACACTTTGGAAATAAAATGCTACGTTCTTAGGCGAACTTGAAAGAACAATCTTTAAAACACAATAAAGAGACAGTACATACCAATATAATAACAACTTGTCATTCTCTTGTTCCCGCCCCCCCCCCCCCCCCCTCGTTGCCACTCTTGCGGACATCATGCTGCTGGTGGTGCGTCATTTCCACCAAAAGCCCAGTTGATGGGCAGATAAAAATTGCAGCCTTGTAATGGGAACACCCTGCTGTGACAAAGCAAAGATTTACTACACTTTGGAAATAAAATGCTACGTTCTAAGATGTACTTGAAAGAACAATCTTTAAAACACTATAAAGAGACTGTACATACCAATAGGATAACAACTTGTCGTCCTCCCGTTCCTTGGCCCTCCAACCCGCCCCCCCCCCCCCCCCCCCTCACCCCTCCCGCTCCGTGCCAATCTTGTGGACATATTGCTGCTGGTGGTGTGTCAATTCCACAAAAAGCCCAGTTGATGGGCAAATAAAAATTGCAGCCTAGTAATGTGAACACCCTGCTGTGAGAAAGCAAAGATTTACTACACTTTGGACATAAAATGCTACGTTCTAAGGCGAACTTGAATAACAATCTTTAAAACACTATACAGAGACAGTACATACCAATAGAATAACAACTTGTCATCCTCTTGTTCCCGCCCCCCCCCCCTCGTTGCCTGTCTTACGGACATCATGCTGGTGGTGGTGCGTCATTTCCACCAAAAGCCCAGTTGACAGGCAAATTAAAATTGCAGCCTTGTAATGTGTACACCCTGCTGTGAGAAAGCAAAGATTTACTACACTTTGGAAATAAAATGCTTTGTTATAAGGCGAACTTGACAGAACAATCTTTAAAACACTATAAAGAGACAGTACATACCAATAGAATAACAACTTGTCATCTTCTTGTTTCGGCCCCCCCCCCCCCCCTCGTTGCCTCTCTTGCGGACATCATGCTGCTGGTGGTGCATCATTTCCACCAAAAGCCCAGTTGATGGGCAAATAAAAATTGCAGCCTTGTAATGTGAACACCCTGCTGTGAGAAAGCAAAGATTACCACACTTTGGAAATGAAATGCTACGTTCTAAGGCGAACTTGAAAGAACAATCTTTAAAACACTATAAAGAGACAGTACATACCAATAGAATAACAACTTGTCATATTCTTGTTCCCGGCCCCCCCCCCCCCCCTTGTAACCACTCTTGTGGTCATCATGCTGCTGGTGTTGCATCATTTCCACCAAAAGCCCAGTTGATGGGCAAATAAAAATTGCAGCCTTGTAATGTGAACACCCTGCTGTGAGAAACCAAAGATTTACTACACTTTGGAAATAAAATGCTACGTTCTAAGGCGAACTTGAAAGAACAATCTTTAAAACACTATAAAGAGACAGTACTTACCAATAGAATAACAACTTGACATCTTCTTGTTCCCGGCTCCCCACACCTCGTTGCCACTCTTGCGGAAATCTTGCTGCTGGTGGTGCGTCATTTCCACAAAAAGCCCAGTTGATGGGCAAATAAAAATTGCTGCCTTGTAATGTGAACACCCTGCTGTGAGAAAGCAAAGATTTACTACACTTTGGAAATAAAATGCTACGTTCTAAGGTGAACTTGAATAACAATCTTTAAAACACTATAAAGAGACAGTACATACCAATAGAATAACAACTTGTCATCTTCTTGTTCCCGCGCCCCCCCCCCCCCCCCTCGTAACCACTCTTGCGGTCATCATGCTGCTGGTGGTGCATCATTTCCACCAAAAGCCCAGTTGATGGGCAAATAAAAATTGCAGCCTTGTAGTGTGAACACCCTGCTGTGAGAAAGCAAAGATTTACTACACTTTGGAAATAAAATGCTACATTCTAAGGCGAACTTGAAAGAACAATCTTTAAAACACTTTAATGAGACAGTACATACCAATAGAATAACAACTTGTCATTCTCTTGTTCCCGCCCCCCCCCCCCCCCCAATCGTTGCCACTCTTGCGGACATCATGCTGCTGGTGGTGTGTCATTTCCACCAAAAGCCCAGTTGATGGGCAAATAAAAATTGCAGCCTTGTAATGTGAACACCCTGCTGTGAGAAAGCAAAGATTTACTACACTTTGGAAATAAAATGCTACGTTCTAAGGCGAACTTAAAAGAACAATCTTTAAAACACTATAAAGAGACAGTACTTACCAATAGAATAACAACTTGTCATCTTCTTGTTCCCGGCCCCCCACACCTCGTTGCCACTCTTGCGGACATCATGCTGCTGGTGGTGCATCATTTCCACCAAAAGCCCAGTTGATGGGCAAATAAAAATTGCAGCCTTGTAATGTGAACACCCTGCTGAGAGAAAGCAAAGATTTACTACACTTTGGAAATAAAATGCTACGTTCTAAGGCGAACTTGAAAGAACAATCTTTAAAACACTATAAAGAGACAGTACATACCAATAGAATAACAACTTGTCATTCTCTTGTTCCCGCCCCCCCCCCCTCGTTGCCACTCTTGCGGACATCATGCTGCTGGTGGTGTGTCATTTCCACCAAAAGCCCAGTTGATGGGCAAATAAAAATTGCAGCCTTGTAATGTGAACACCCTGCTGTGAGAAAGCAAAGATTTACTACACTTTGGAAATAAAATGCTACGTTCTAAGGCGAACTTGAAAGAACAATCTTTAAAACACTATAAAGAGACAGTACTTACCAATAGAATAACAACTTGTCATCTTGTTGTTCCCGGCTCCCCACACCTCGTTGCCACTCTTGCGGAAATCTTGCTGCTGGTGGTGCGTCATTTCCACCAAAAGCCCAGTTGATGGGCAAATAAAAATTGCAGCCTTGTAATGTGAACACCCTGCTGTGAGATAGCAAAGATTTACTACACTTTGGAAGTAAAATGCTACGTTCTAAGGCGAACTTGAATAACAATCTTTAAAACACTATAAAGAGACAGTACATACCAATAGAATGACAACTTGTCATCTTCTTGTTTCGGCCCCCCCCCCCCCCCCCTCGTTGCCACTCTTGCGGACATCATGCTGCTGGTGGTGCATCATTTCCACCAAAAGACCAGTTGATGGGCAAATAAAAATTGCAGCCTTGTAATGTGAACACCCTGCTGTGAGAAAGCAAAGATTACCACACTTTGGAAATGAAATGCTACGTTCTAAGGCGAACTTGAAAGAACAATCTTTAAAACACTATAAAGAGACAGTACATACCAATAGAATAACAACTTGTCATCTATTTGTTCACGCCCTCCCCCCCCCCCCCCCCCCCCCCCCCCACGTTACCACTCTTGCGGTCATCATGCTGCTGGTGGTGCATCATTTCCACCAAAAGCCCAGTTGATGGGCAAATAAAAATTGCAGCCTCGTAATGTGAACACCCTGCTGAGAGAAAGCAAAGCTTTACTACACTTTGGAAATAAAATGCTACGTTCTAAGGCGAACTTGAAAGAACAATCTTTAAAACACTATAAAGAGACAGTACATACCAATAGAATAACAACTTGTCATCTTCTTGTTCCCAGCCCCCCCCCCCCCCTCGTAGCCACTCTTGTGGTCATCATGCTGCTGGTGGTGCATCATTTCCACCAAAAGCCCAGTTGATGGGCAAATAAAAATTGCAGCCTTGTAATGTGAACACCCTGCTGTGAGAAAGCAAAGATTTACTACACTTTGGAAATAAAATGCTATGTTCTAAGGCGAACTTGAAAGAACAATCTTTAAAACACTTTAATGAGACAGTACATACCAATAGAATAACAACTTGTCATTCTCTTGTTCCCGCCCCCCCCCCCCCCAATCGTTGCCACTCTTGCGGACATCATGCTGCTGGTGGTGTGTCATTTCCACCAAAAGCCCAGTTGATGGGCAAATAAAAATTGCAGCCTTGTAATGTGAACACCCTGCTGTGAGAAAGCAAAGATTTACTACACTTTGGAAATAAAATGCTACGTTCTAAGGCGAACTTAAAAGAACAATCTTTAAAACACTATAAAGAGACAGTACTTACCAATAGTATAACAACTTGTCATCTTCTTCTTCCCGGCCCCCCACACCTCGTTGCCACTCTTGCGGACATCATGCTGCTGGTGGTGCATCATTTCCACCAAAAGCCCAGTTGATGGGCAAATAAAAATTGCAGCCTTGTAATGTGAACACCCTGCTGAGAGAAAGCAAAGATTTACTACACTTTGGAAATAAAATGCTACGTTCTAAGGCGAACTTGAAAGAACAATCTTTAAAACACTATAAAGAGACAGTACATACCAATAGAATAACAACTTGTCATTCTCTTGTTCCCGCCCCCCCCCCCTCGTTGCCACTCTTGCGGACATCATGCTGCTGGTGGTGTGTCATTTCCACCAAAAGCCCAGTTGATGGGCAAATAAAAATTGCAGCCTTGTAATGTGAACACCCTGCTGTGAGAAAGCAAAGATTTACTACACTTTGGAAATAAAATGCTACGTTCTAAGGCGAACTTGAAAGAACAATCTTTAAAACACTATAAAGAGACAGTACTTACCAATAGAATAACAACTTGTCATCTTGTTGTTCCCGGCTCCCCACACCTCGTTGCCACTCTTGCGGAAATCTTGCTGCTGGTGGTGCGTCATTTCCACCAAAAGCCCAGTTGATGGGCAAATAAAAATTGCAGCCTTGTAATGTGAACACCCTGCTGTGAGATAGCAAAGATTTACTACACTTTGGAAGTAAAATGCTACGTTCTAAGGCGAACTTGAATAACAATCTTTAAAACACTATAAAGAGACAGTACATACCAATAGAATGACAACTTGTCATCTTCTTGTTTCGGCCCCCCCCCCCCCCCCCTCGTTGCCACTCTTGCGGACATCATGCTGCTGGTGGTGCATCATTTCCACCAAAAGACCAGTTGATGGGCAAATAAAAATTGCAGCCTTGTAATGTGAACACCCTGCTGTGAGAAAGCAAAGATTACCACACTTTGGAAATGAAATGCTACGTTCTAAGGCGAACTTGAAAGAACAATCTTTAAAACACTATAAAGAGACAGTACATACCAATAGAATAACAACTTGTCATCTATTTGTTCACGCCCTCCCCCCCCCCCCCCCCTCCCCCACGTTACCACTCTTGCGGTCATCATGCTGCTGGTGGTGCATCATTTCCACCAAAAGCCCAGTTGATGGGCAAATAAAAATTGCAGCCTCGTAATGTGAACACCCTGCTGAGAGAAAGCAAAGCTTTACTACACTTTGGAAATAAAATGCTACGTTCTAAGGCGAACTTGAAAGAACAATGTTTAAAACACTATAAAGAGACAGTACATACCAATAGAATAACAACTTGTCATTCTCTTGTTCCCGCCCCCCCCCCCCCCAATCGTTGCCACTCTTGCGGACATCATGCTGCTGGTGGTGTGTCATTTCCACCAAAAGCCCAGTTGATGGGCAAATAAAAATTGCAGCCTTGTAATGTGAACACCCTGCTGTGAGAAAGCAAAGATTTACTACACTTTGGAAATAAAATGCTACGTTCTAAGGCGAACTTAAAAGAACAATCTTTAAAACACTATAAAGAGACAGTACTTACCAATAGAATAACAACTTGTCATCTTCTTGTTCCCGGCCCCCCACACCTCGTTGCCACTCTTGCGGACATCATGCTGCTGGTGGTGCATCATTTCCACCAAAAGCCCAGTTGATGGGCAAATAAAAATTGCAGCCTTGTAATGTGAACACCCTGCTGAGAGAAAGCAAAGATTTACTACACTTTGGAAATAAAATGCTACGTTCTAAGGCGAACTTGAAAGAACAATCTTTAAAACACTATAAAGAGACAGTACATACCAATAGAATAACAACTTGTCATTCTCTTGTTCCCGCCCCCCCCCCCCCTCGTTGCCACTCTTGCGGACATCATGCTGCTGGTGGTGTGTCATTTCCACCAAAAGCCCAGTTGATGGGCAAATAAAAATTGCAGCCTTGTAATGTGAACACCCTGCTGTGAGAAAGCAAAGATTTACTACACTTTGGAAATAAAATGCTACGTTCTAAGGCGAACTTGAAAGAACAATCTTTAAAACACTATAAAGAGACAGTACTTACCAATAGAATAACAACTTGTCATCTTGTTGTTCCCGGCTCCCCACACCTCGTTGCCACTCTTGCGGAAATCTTGCTGCTGGTGGTGCGTCATTTCCACCAAAAGCCCAGTTGATGGGCAAATAAAAATTGCAGCCTTGTAATGTGAACACCCTGCTGTGAGATAGCAAAGATTTACTACACTTTGGAAGTAAAATGCTACGTTCTAAGGCGAACTTGAATAACAATCTTTAAAACACTATAAAGAGACAGTACATACCAATAGAATGACAACTTGTCATCTTCTTGTTTCGGCCCCCCCCCCCCCCTCGTTGCCACTCTTGCGGACATCATGCTGCTGGTGGTGCATCATTTCCACCAAAAGACCAGTTGATGGGCAAATAAAAATTGCAGCCTTGTAATGTGAACACCCTGCTGTGAGAAAGCAAAGATTACCACACTTTGGAAATGAAATGCTACGTTCTAAGGCGAACTTGAAAGAACAATCTTTAAAACACTATAAAGAGACAGTACATACCAATAGAATAACAACTTGTCATCTATTTGTTCACGCCCTCCCCCCCCGCCCCTCCCCCACGTTACCACTCTTGCGGTCATCATGCTGCTGGTGGTGCATCATTTCCACCAAAAGCCCAGTTGATGGGCAAATAAAAATTGCAGCCTCGTAATGTGAACACCCTGCTGAGAGAAAGCAAAGCTTTACTACACTTTGGAAATAAAATGCTACGTTCTAAGGCGAACTTGAAAGAACAATCTTTAAAACACTATAAAGAGACAGTACATACCAATAGAATAACAACTTGTCATCTTCTTGTTCCCAGCCCCCCCCCCCCCCTCGTAGCCACTCTTGTGGTCATCATGCTGCTGGTGGTGCATCATTTCCACCAAAAGCCCAGTTGATGGGCAAATAAAAATTGCAGCCTTGTAATGTGAACACCCTGCTGTGAGAAAGCAAAGATTAACTACACTTTGGAAATAAAATGCTACGTTCTAAGGCGAACTTGAAAGAACAGTCTTTAAAACCCTATAAAAAGACAGTACATACCAATAGAACAACAACTAGTCATCTTCGTGTTCCCGGCCCCCCCCCCCCCCCCCCCGTTGCCACTCTTGCTGTCATCATGCTGCTGGTGGTGCGTCATTTCCACCAAAAGCCCAGTTGATGGGCATATAGAAATTGCAGCCTTGTAATGTGAACACCCTGCTGTGAGAAAGCAAAGATTTACTACACTTTGGAAATAAAATGCTACGTTCTAAGGCGAACTTCAAAGAACAATCTTTAAAACACTATAAAGAGACAGTACATACCAATAGAATAAATACTTGTCATCTTCTTGTCCCCAGCCCCCCTCCCCCTTGTTGCCACTCTTGCAGACATCATGCTGCTGGTGGTGCATCATTTCCACAAAAAGCCCAGTTGATGGGCAAATAAAAATTGCAGCCTTGTAATGTGAACACCCTGCTGTGAGAAAGCAAAGATTTACTACACTTTGGAAATAAAATGCTACGTTCTAAGGCGAACTTGAAAGAACAATCTTTAAAATACTATAAAGAGACAGTACATACCAATAGAATAACAACTTGTCATCTTCTTGTTCCCGGCCCCCCCCTCCTCGTTGCCACTCTTGCTGTCATCATGCTGCTGGTGGTGCGTCATTTCCACCAAAAGATCAGTTGATGGGCATATAAAAATTGCAGCCTTGTAATGTGAACTCCCTGCTGTGAAAAAGCAAAGATTTACTACACTTTGGAAATAAAATGCTACGTTCTAAGGCGAACTTCAAAGAACAATCTTTAAAACACTATAAAGAGACAGTACATACCAATAGAATAAATACTTGTCATCTTCTTGTCCCCGGCCCCACACCCCTTGTTGCCACTCTTGCGGACATCATGCTGCTGGTGGTGCGTCATTTCCAATAAAAGCCCAGTTCATGGGCAAATAAAAATTGCAGCCTTGTAATGTGAAAACCCTGCTGTGAGAAATCAAAGATTTACTACACTTTGGAAATAAAATGCTACGTTCTAAGGCGGACTTGAAAGAACAATCTTTAAAACACTATAAAGAGATAGTACATACCAATGGAATAACAACTAGTCATCTTCTTGTCCCCGACCCCCCCACCCTTGTTGCCACTCTAGCGGTCATCATGCTGCTGGTAGTGCGTCATTTCCACCAAAAGATCAGTTGATGGGCATATAAAAATTGCAGCCTTGTAATGTGAACACCCTGCTGTGAGAAAGCAAAGATTTACTACACTTTGTAAATAAAATGCTACGTTCTAAGGCGAACTTCAAAGAACAATCTTTAAAACACTATAAAGAGACAGTACATACCAATAGAATAAATACTTGTCATCTTCTTGTCCCCGGCCCTACACCCCTTGTTGCCACTCTTGCGGACATCACGCTGCTGGTGGTGCGTCATTTCCAATAAAAGCCCAGTTCATGGGCAAATAAAAATTGCAGCCTTGTAACGTGAAAACCCTGCTGTGAGAAAGCAAAGATTTACTACACTTTGGAAATAAAATGCTACGTTCTAAGGCGGACTTGAAAGAACAATCTTTAAAACACTATAAAGAGATAGTACATACCAATGGAATAACAACTTGTCATCTTCTTGTCCCCGCCCGCCCCCCCCCCCCCCCCCCCCGCCCCCCCCGCATTTGCCACTGTTGCGGTCATCATGCTGCTGGTGGTGCGTCATTTCCACCAAAAGCCCAGTTGATGGGCAAATAAAAATTGGAGCCTTGTAATGTGAACACCCTGCTGTTAGAAAGCAAAGATTTACTACACTTTGGAAATAAAATGCTACGTTCTAAGGCGGACTTGAAAGAACAATCTTTAAAACACTATAAAGAGGCAGTACATACCAATAGAAAAACAACTAGTCATCTTCTCGTTCCCGCCCCCCCCCCCCCCCCCTCGTTGCCACTCTTGCGGTCATCATGCTGCTGGTGGTGCGTCATTTCCACCAAAAGCCCAGTTGATGGGCATATAATAATTGCAGCCTTGTAATATGAACACCCTGCTGTGAGAAAGCAAAGATTTACTACACTTTGGAAATAAAATGCTACGTTCTAAGGCGGACTTGAAAGAACAATCTTTAAAACACTATAAAGAGGCAGTACATACCAATAGAATAACAACTAGTCACCTTCTTGTCCCCGCCCCCCCCCCGACCGCCTCGTTGCAACTCTTGCGGTCATCATGCTGCTGGTGGTGCGTCATTTCCACCAAAAGCCCAGTTGATGGGCAAATAAAAATTGCAGCCTTGTAATGTGAACACCCTGCTGTGAGAAAGCAAAGATTTACTACACTTTGGAAATAAAATGCTACGTTCTAAGGCAAACTTGAAAGAACAATCTTTAAAACACTAAAAAGAGACAGTACATACCAATAGAATAACAACTAGTCATCTTCTTGTTCCCGGCTCCCCCCCCTCGTTGCAACTCTTGCGGTCATCATGCTGCTGGTGGTGCGTCATTTCCACCAAAAGCCCAGTTGATGTTCAAATAAAAATTGCAGCCTTGTAATGTGAACACCCTGCTGTGAGAAAGCAAAGATTAACTACACTTTGGAAATAAAATTCTATGTTCTAAGGCGAACTTGAAAGAACAATCTTTAAAACACTATAAAGAGACAGTACATACCAATAGAATAACAACTTGTCATCTTTTTGTTCCCTTCCTCCCCTCACCTCGTTGCCACTCTTGCGGTCATCATGCTGCTGGTGGTATGTCATTTCCACCAAAAGCCCAGTTGATTGGCAAATAAAAATTGCAGCCTTGTAATGTGAACACCCTGCTGTGAGAAAGCAAAGATTTACTACACTTTGGAAATAAAATGCTACGTTCTAAGGCGAACTTGAAAGAACAATCTTTAAAACACTATAAAGAGACAGTACATACCAATAGAATAACAACTAGTCATCTTCTTGTCCCCGCCCCCCCCCCCCCCCTCGTTACCACACTTGCGGTCATCATGCTGCAGGTGGTGCGTCATTTCCACCAAAAGCCCAGTTGATGGGCAAATAAAAATTGCAGCCTTGTAATGTGAACACCCTGCTGTGAGAAAGCAAAGATTTACTACACTTTGGAAATAAGTTCTAAGGCGAACTTGAAAGAACAATCTTTAAAACACTATAAAGAGACAGTTCATACCAATAGAATATGAACTTGTCAATTTCTTGTCCCCGGCACCGCTCCCCCCCCCCCCCCCCCCCTCGTTACCACTCTTGCGGTCATCTTGCTGCTGGTGGTGCGTCATTTCCACCAAAAGCCCAGTTGATGGGCAAATAAAAGTTGCAGCCTTGTAATGTGAACACCCTGCTGTGAGAAAGCAAAGATTTACTACACTTTGGAAATAAAATGCTACGTTCTAAGGCGAACTTGAAAGAACAATCTTTAAAACACTATAAAGAGACAGTACATACCAATAGAATAACAACTAGTCATCTTCTGGTTCCCGCCCCCCCCCCCCTCGTTACCACTCTTGCTGTCATCATGCTGCTAGTGGTGCGTCATTTCCACCAAAAGCCCAGTTGAAGGGCATATAAAAATTGCAGCCTTGTAATGTGAACACCCTGCTGTGAGAAAGCAAAGATTTACTACACTTTGGAAATAAAATGCTACGTTCTAAGGCGAACTTGAAAGAACAATCTTTAAAACACTATAAAGAGGCAGTACATACCAATAGAATAAATACTTGTCATCTTCTTGTCCCCGGCCCCACCCCCCTTGTTGCCACTCTTGCGGACATCATGCTGCTGGTGGTGCGTCATTTCCAATAAAAGCCCAGTTCATGGGCAAATAAAAATTGCAGCCTTGTAATGTGAAAACCCTGCTGTGAGAAAGCAAAGATTTACTACACTTTGGAAATAAAATGCTACGTTCTAAGGCGGACTTGAAAGAACAATCTTTAAAACACTATATTGAGGCAGTACATACCAATAGAATAACAACTAGTCATCTTCTTGTCCCCGCCCCCCCCCGACCGCCTCGTTGCAACCCTTGCAGTCATCATGCTTCATTTTCTTGTTCCCGGCCCCCCCCCCCCCTCGTTGCCACTCTTGCTGTCATCATGCTGCTAGTGGTGCGTCATTTCCACCAAAAGCCCAGTTGAAGGGCATATAAAAATTGCAGCCTTGTAATGTGAACACCCTGCTGTGAGAAAGCAAAGATTTACTACACTTTGGAAATAAAATGCTACGTTCTAAGGCGAACTTCAAAGAACAATCTTTAAAACACTATAAAGAGACAGTACATACCAATAGAATAAATACTTGTCATCTTCTTGTCCCCGGCCCCACCTCCCTTGTTGCCACTCTTGCAGACATCATGCTGCTGGTGGTGCGTCATTTCCACAAAAAGCCCAGTTGATGGGCAAATAAAAATTGCAGCCTTGTAATGTGAACACCCTGCTGTGAGAATGCAAAGATTTACTACACTTTGGAAATAAAATGCTACGTTCTAAGGCGAACTTGAAAGAACAATCTTTAAAATACTATAAAGAGACAGTACATACCAATAGAATAACAACTAGTCATCTTCTTGTTCCCGGCCCCCCCCCCCCCTCGTTGCCACTCTTGCTGTCATCATGCTGCTGGTGGTGCGTCATTTCCACCAAAAGATCAGTTGATGGGCATATAAAAATTGCAGCCTTGTAATGTGAACACCCTGCTGTGAAAAAGCAAAGATTTACTACACTTTGGAAATAAAATGCTACGTTCTAAGGCGAACTTCAAAGAACAATCTTTAAAACACTATAAAGAGACAGTACATACCAATAGAATAAATACTTGTCATCTTCTTGTCCCCGGCCCCACCCCCCTTGTTGCCACTCTTGCGCACATCATGCTGCTGGTGGTGCGTCATTTCCAATAAAAGCCCAGTTCATGGGCAAATAAAAATTGCAGCCTTGTAATGTGAAAACCCTGCTGTGAGAAAGCAAAGATTTACTACACTTTGGAAATAAAATGCTACGTTCTAAGGCGGACTTGAAAGAACAATCTTTAAAACACTATATTGAGGCAGTACATACCAATAGAATAACAACTAGTCATCTTCTTGTCCCCGCCCCCCCCCGACCGCCTCGTTGCAACCCTTGCGGTCATCATGCTGCTGGTGGTGCGTCATTTCCACCAAAAGCCCAGTTGATGGGCAAATAAAAATTGCAGCCTTGTAATGTGAACAACCTGCTGTGAGAAAGCAAAGATTAACTACACTTTGGAAATAAAATGCTACGTTCTAAGGCGAACTTGAAAGAACAATCTTTAAAACACTATAAAGAGACAGTACATACCAATAGAATAACAACTAGTCATCTTCTTGTTCCCGGCCCCCCCCCCCCCCCCCTCGTTGCCACTCTTGCTGTCATCATGCTGCTAGTGGTGCGTCATTTCCACCAAAAGCCCAGTTGAAGGGCATATAAAAATTGCAGCCTTGTAATGTGAACACCCTGCTGTGAGAAAGCAAAGATTTACTACACTTTGGAAATAAAATGCTACGTTCTAAGGCGAACTTCAAAGAACAATCTTTAAAACACTATAAAGAGACAGTACATACCAATAGAATAAATACTTGTCATCTTCTTGTCCCCTGCCCCACCCCCCTTGTTGCCACTCTTGCAGACATCATGCTGCTGGTGGTGCGTCATTTCCACAAAAAGGCCAGTTGATGGGCAAATAAAAATTGCAGCCTTGTAATGTGAACACCCTGCTGTGAGAAAGCAAAGATTTACTACACTTTGGAAATAAAATGCTACGTTCTAAGGCGAACTTGAAAGAACAATCTTTAAAACACTATAAAGAGACAGTACATACCAATAGAATAACAACTTCTCATCTTCTTATCCCCGCCCCCCCCCCCCCCCACCCAGTTGCCACCCTTGCGGTCATCATGCTTCTGGTGGTGCGTCATTTCCACAAAAAGCCCAGTTGATGGGCAAATAAAAATTGCAGCCTTGTAATGTGAACACCCTGCTGTGAGAAAGCAAAGATTTACTACACTTTGGAAATAAAATGCTATGTTCTAAGGCGAACTTGAAAGAACAATCTTTAAAACACTAAAAAGAGACAGTACATACCAATAGAATAACAACTAGTCATCTTCTTGTTCCCGGCTCCCCCCCCTCGTTGCAACTCTTGCGGTCATCATGCTGCTGGTGGTGCGTCATTTCCACCAAAAGCCCAGTTGATGTTCAAATAAAAATTGCAGCCTTGTAATGTGAACACCCTGCTGTGAGAAAGCAAAGATTAACTACACTTTGGAAATAAAATTCTATGTTCTAAGGCGAACTTGAAAGAACAATCTTTAAAACACTATAAAGAGACAGTACATACCAATAGAATAACAACTTGTCATCTTTTTGTTCCCTTCCTCCCCTCACCTCGTTGCCACTCTTGCGGTCATCATGCTGCTGGTGGTATGTCATTTCCACCAAAAGCCCAGTTGATTGGCAAATAAAAATTGCAGCCTTGTAATGTGAACACCCTGCTGTGAGAAAGCAAAGATTTACTACACTTTGGAAATAAAATGCTACGTTCTAAGGCGAACTTGAAAGAACAATCTTTAAAACACTATAAAGAGACAGTACATACCAATAGAATAACAACTAGTCATCTTCTTGTCCCCGCCCCCCCCCCCCCCCCCTCGTTACCACACTTGCGGTCATCATGCTGCAGGTGGTGCGTCATTTCCACCAAAAGCCCAGTTGATGGGCAAATAAAAATTGCAGCCTTGTAATGTGAACACCCTGCTGTGAGAAAGCAAAGATTTACTACACTTTGGAAATAAGTTCTAAGGCGAACTTGAAAGAACAATCTTTAAAACACTATAAAGAGACAGTTCATACCAATAGAATATGAACTTGTCAATTTCTTGTCCCCGGCACCGCTCCCCCCCCCCCCCCCCCCCCCTCGTTACCACTCTTGCGGTCATCTTGCTGCTGGTGGTGCGTCATTTCCACCAAAAGCCCAGTTGATGGGCAAATAAAAGTTGCAGCCTTGTAATGTGAACACCCTGCTGTGAGAAAGCAAAGATTTACTACACTTTGGAAATAAAATGCTACGTTCTAAGGCGAACTTGAAAGAACAATCTTTAAAACACTATAAAGAGACAGTACATACCAATAGAATAACAACTAGTCATCTTCTGGTTCCCGCCCCCCCCCCCCTCGTTGCCACTCTTGCTGTCATCATGCTGCTAGTGGTGCGTCATTTCCACCAAAAGCCCAGTTGAAGGGCATATAAAAATTGCAGCCTTGTAATGTGAACACCCTGCTGTGAGAAAGCAAAGATTTACTACACTTTGGAAATAAAATGCTACGTTCTAAGGCGAACTTGAAAGAACAATCTTTAAAACACTATAAAGAGGCAGTACATACCAATAGAATAAATACTTGTCATCTTCTTGTCCCCGGCCCCACCCCCCTTGTTGCCACTCTTGCGGACATCATGCTGCTGGTGGTGCGTCATTTCCAATAAAAGCCCAGTTCATGGGCAAATAAAAATTGCAGCCTTGTAATGTGAAAACCCTGCTGTGAGAAAGCAAAGATTTACTACACTTTGGAAATAAAATGCTACGTTCTAAGGCGGACTTGAAAGAACAATCTTTAAAACACTATATTGAGGCAGTACATACCAATAGAATAACAACTAGTCATCTTCTTGTCCCCGCCCCCCCCCGACCGCCTCGTTGCAACCCTTGCAGTCATCATGCTTCATTTTCTTGTTCCCGGCCCCCCCCCCCCTCGTTGCCACTCTTGCTGTCATCATGCTGCTAGTGGTGCGTCATTTCCACCAAAAGCCCAGTTGAAGGGCATATAAAAATTGCAGCCTTGTAATGTGAACACCCTGCTGTGAGAAAGCAAAGATTTACTACACTTTGGAAATAAAATGCTACGTTCTAAGGCGAACTTCAAAGAACAATCTTTAAAACACTATAAAGAGACAGTACATACCAATAGAATAAATACTTGTCATCTTCTTGTCCCCGGCCCCACCTCCCTTGTTGCCACTCTTGCAGACATCATGCTGCTGGTGGTGCGTCATTTCCACAAAAAGCCCAGTTGATGGGCAAATAAAAATTGCAGCCTTGTAATGTGAACACCCTGCTGTGAGAATGCAAAGATTTACTACACTTTGGAAATAAAATGCTACGTTCTAAGGCGAACTTGAAAGAACAATCTTTAAAATACTATAAAGAGACAGTACATACCAATAGAATAACAACTAGTCATCTTCTTGTTCCCGGCCCCCCCCCCCCTCGTTGCCACTCTTGCTGTCATCATGCTGCTGGTGGTGCGTCATTTCCACCAAAAGATCAGTTGATGGGCATATAAAAATTGCAGCCTTGTAATGTGAACACCCTGCTGTGAAAAAGCAAAGATTTACTACACTTTGGAAATAAAATGCTACGTTCTAAGGCGAACTTCAAAGAACAATCTTTAAAACACTATAAAGAGACAGTACATACCAATAGAATAAATACTTGTCATCTTCTTGTCCCCGGCCCCACCCCCCTTGTTGCCACTCTTGCGCACATCATGCTGCTGGTGGTGCGTCATTTCCAATAAAAGCCCAGTTCATGGGCAAATAAAAATTGCAGCCTTGTAATGTGAAAACCCTGCTGTGAGAAAGCAAAGATTTACTACACTTTGGAAATAAAATGCTACGTTCTAAGGCGGACTTGAAAGAACAATCTTTAAAACACTATATTGAGGCAGTACATACCAATAGAATAACAACTAGTCATCTTCTTGTCCCCGCCCCCCCCCGACCGCCTCGTTGCAACCCTTGCGGTCATCATGCTGCTGGTGGTGCGTCATTTCCACCAAAAGCCCAGTTGATGGGCAAATAAAAATTGCAGCCTTGTAATGTGAACACCCTGCTGTGAGAAAGCAAAGATTAACTACACTTTGGAAATAAAATGCTACGTTCTAAGGCGAACTTGAAAGAACAATGTTTAAAACACTATAAAGAGACAGTACATACCAATAGAATAACAACTAGTCATCTTCTTGTTCCCGGCCCCCCCCCCCCCCTCGTTGCCACTCTTGCTGTCATCATGCTGCTAGTGGTGCGTCATTTCCACCAAAAGCCCAGTTGAAGGGCATATAAAAATTGCAGCCTTGTAATGTGAACACCCTGCTGTGAGAAAGCAAAGATTTACTACACTTTGGAAATAAAATGCTACGTTCTAAGGCGAACTTCAAAGAACAATCTTTAAAACACTATAAAGAGACAGTACATACCAATAGAATAAATACTTGTCATCTTCTTGTCCCCTGCCCCACCCC